>NC_091755.1:28772704-29017704 GCF_043380555.1 Nothobranchius furzeri
CAGCAGCACTGTCGAGTGTTAATAACCCGCAGTGTCACGCGGCCCTTGAGCTTACACCCTCTCAGCACCGTCGCTGCCAGAGGACTCTTCACACTAACTCATACACATCTACAGGAACACGGGCTCTGTCAGGGATATTTTGCTGCTGAATATGACAAAAAACTGAGGTTGAAGTAGTTAGATGATGGATAAGGATTTAGATTTTAATCACAGAGAAGACCCCTAATGCCATATTACATTATTATTGAATTAATTGATATTAATTGTATCGTTTAACATGACAATCAGTTATTATGACCTTCTCTGTTGTTCTTTGACAATTATGTGTAGTTGAACATATTTTTCTTATTATTAATATAATTATTTGGTAGTGGACACACACAAATCTGAAACCCTTAACTATCAATTGTTTTAGTTTCATTTGAAAGGTGCTGGTTTTTCTGAGCACTTTTACTCAAACTGGAGTTTTAGGAACAAGCAGTTGTGTGTACTCAGTCTGATGACACACTTAACTCTCCTGCTGACACATCCTGTTAGGACTTGGCAGCACTCGTTTGCTTTCCTGCTCTTGATTTACTTCATGGAAAACGAGCCAGTCCAAATTATTACTGTTTAAAAGGAACGTTGTATCCAGACAACAAATCAAGCTAAACTGGACGCTGGGCTGTTAAGATGATCACACCACCACCTTTGATGCTGTTAAACAAACCGCTTCAGTTCGCTGCAGCTCTCGGCTCTCCGCGGTCTCATTGCAGCAGGATTTAAAGAATTTATTTCACCAGGATGGAGCTCAGCGGTCACAGTTTGAGTCCTCGGCTCCTTCTTGGAGAGACTTCTTAACCCGTATGAGGTTATTTCACTCAGAGAACTGAACATTACATTATTCTCTCATGAGAAGGCAGATTGTTGACTCCATTGAATTATGGGACATAATATTGAAGTCTGCAGAGCTTCTTTCTACTGTGAGTGGAAACAGTTGTTCAAATGGTTTTAGAAAATACAAAAGTAGAATATTTTTGTGTTAAGTATATTAAACAAGAGTGTTTTCTTTTCTCTGCAGACTCTGGACGTGAGCTGGTCATCACAGATCCAGTGGTCAGGAGTCGAGAACTCTTCATCTCTGACTATGTGGACACTTACCATGCTGCTGCTCTCAGGTACACAAACACACACCGTAGAGCTTTGTAATCATAGTTGTGATGGGAGAGAGGAGCTGCACTTTGATGGTACAGTAGTAGGTTTCAGAAGGTGTCTTTTCCACTCAGGAGTGCTGTTAGTTCTCCCTATTTGGGGAGCTCACAGTAATAGCAAATTTTAATGTTTTAAAAAAATGTAACACAAATTTGAAATACATGTTAGACACCTTTTGTGGCGCCCTCTGCTGTCCTTCAGGCTTGACATACTTCCCTTTGGTCAACCTGGTTTTATAATTAATTAGAATAGTTGGTTTTCATTTAAATAGTGAGAAATAGATCATTTAGGAATAATCCACATTATTAAATCAACATTTTATATTAGAATGTTAAAGGTCAAAATCATTTAAACACTCTACTGTGGACCAGAATAAATATCCAGATGTTTGCATTTCTATGAGCAGCTAAATAATTGTATTGTGTCATTTATTATTTTTGACCACTTGAGTGAAACCAGATTAGTTAGTTTTTAATTAAAAATGCTGTATGGATTTATTAGATTATTTACCCCTTAAACCTGTTTGACGGGGTATTCAAAGACATCAAAGGGCCAACCGCCTCCCACTGACACTTGGTAAAACACTTATTAAGAAGTAGCTGCATCAAACACACACACACACACACACACACACACACACACACACACACACACACACACACACACACACACACACACACACACACACCTGACTGCTATAGTCAGCAGGAACATGCAGGTTTAATCAGGGATCATTCTTTGCCCCTGCCTCTCCATCCACTCTTCACTAACACACACCACCACCCCCCTAAGTAGAACCATCTGTGAGCTGCTAAGCCATGTCTTCCAGAAACCACTGATTTCAGGGAAAATTAGCTGCAACCTCTCCTACACAGAGCTGCCTTTGATTTGACTTATTCTCCAGGCTTTAGATAAACGAGAGGGAATTCCAGTGGGATGCTGTAATGCCGCAGCGCTCCAAAGCCGGCTCTCCTTAGCGCACTTTAATCTTTTTCTTTTTTTAGGGGGAGGAAGATACTGTTTTTCTGCTAGGCAGCCTAACTCTGTACGCCTGTGATGTCTGTTATTTTGATAAAGTCAGACACCAGGGGGGCTGGAAACAGGAAATGTTATCAAGATGTGGTCAGAACTTCAGTACTGTTGGATCCCTGGGGGGTAGTCGTGACTATCCGGGAGGGAAGCCAGGTTGCATTCCTTTCCAGATCTGTGTGGCGTCCGTCTCTCCCACCCCAGCATCAGGAGACGAGTTAGGGCCGACCATTTTCAGCTGATGTTTACAGCTTCAGTAGCCAGAGCCTGATGTCTCAGACGCTTCTTCATCTAATTACAGATTCTTCTGCTCCTGTTAGGGCATCTAGCTGCATCTGTCTAATACAGCTACTTGTCTATCCTGCAGGGGGAAATGCAACATTTCTCATTTCTCTGACATTTTTGCTGCCCGGGAGTTCAAAGCCCGCATCGACTCCTTTTTCTACATTCTTGGATACAATCCAGAGACCAGGTGAGCAGCTTTACACCCCTTTTACTCTTCTTGATATGTGATAAAGGCTGCCAGTTTCAACTCCCCATGTCTAAAGCAAAAGAAAATAAATCACAGTGAAACACTTTGTTTAGTCAGACACCCAAATATTCTGTTCAATTTCATGTAAAAAAGCAGATTCTTGCAACAAGTAAAGCAGAACCATTTCATTTGTAGCTCTGAGTGTAGAAAATTGCCACAGTACTGCCACATTTAGGTCAAACTGATTATTTTGTTAGCTCATTTGTCACATAATTGTTCTATTTAACACATGAAGTTATTTTGGGTTCTGTTTGACCTATAAAGATAAAAAAAAGCATGCGGTGTGAGAGCTTTCCTCAAAGACTCATCAGATTTTAGCTTAGCATCAAAATCTTCAAGAACTGCATGTAAAATAGCAAAAAGTATAATGACACATTTTTATATTTTCAGCCTCTTGTTAATGTTACATTTGTTTAGAGGCTAGAAAATTAAATAAAGAGCAAGTCACCTCAAATCGACTCATTTTTGCTGATAAACTACATAAATGAGTGTCTAATTGCTCCGCTAGACTCCAGGGGAATAAAGACAAAGACCCAGGTTAGAAATCTTGGTGTTATTATTGACTCTGACCTGAGCTTCTCTGGAGATATTAAGGCTATAACTAAATCAGCGTTTTATCACCTTCATCAAATATCAAGAGTCAGAGGTCTCATGTCCAGACCAGACTTAGAGAAACTTATTCATGCTTTTATTTCTAGTGGGCTGGACTACTGCAATGGTCTCCTAACTGGTCTTTCCAAAAAAGCTGTGAAGCAACTGTAACTTATTCAGAATGCTGCTGCTAGAGTCTTAACAAGAACTAAGAGAACGGAGCACATCACTCCTGTTCGTAGATCTCTACACTGGTTACCAGTAAACTACAGGATAGATTTCAATTTCAGAGTGCTCCCTACTAGTTTATAAATCACTCAATGGCATGGGACCAAATACATATCTGATCTCATTCCTGTATATACACCCAATAGGGCTCTGAGATCCCTTGGAAACAATCAGCTGGTAGACCCTCGGGTCAGAACAAAACATGGTGGGGATGCATTTAGTTACTATGCTGCTCACATATGGAATCAGCTTCCCCATGACCTCAGATGTGCCCCAAACCTAGTGTTGTTTAAAACAAAACTAAAAACCCTAATGTACTCATCAGCCTTTAAATTAATTGTTTCTGATCCACTGTAATCTGTGCTGTAACTTTGTCTTCACCTTTAGTGCAAAACTGTAATTCCATTTGTGTCTATTTTAATTAGTTTTTTTAATGTTGTTTTCATATCATATCCTGATAATTATAAAGCACATTGAATTGCCTCTGTGTTTGAAATGTGCTCTATAAATAAAGTTGCCTTGCCTAATCATGTTGTAGACAAGTGTAGTCAATAATTTGGCACTTCAGTGCATCTTAGTTCAAATTTAAATATTCTGCCTAAAACTGTCAGTGTTGCACCCTCTTCAGATAAAAACTCTGCACTGCATTTAAATTTAAATCTGCCATCACTATTGCCTAAGAGGTACTCTATGATGCATTTGAATTAAAAGAGCGAGTAACGCCTACATTAACTTTTCTTTGCTGATGACCTGTATAGATGAGTGTCTATTAGTGCTGTAGACGTGTGTTATCATTAGTGTGGCAGTTTGGTGCAGCTTACTTTAAATTTAATATTTCAGGCCAAAACTGTGATTAAAGCTCCTAACCTGGCCTGCCAGACCCTTCCTCTGTTTAATTCTGCACAGAGAATAAGTCTGGTAACTCCTATGCAAGTAACCCCACCCCCTGAGAATTCTACCCCAGCCAATCGGCGCTGAGCAGCGTATGTCACACACCGCGATGCTCAGTTTCTCAAAAAACGAAGCTGGCGTTTGAAGTGGAGTTTGCCGCGCCTCTTTCCTCTTTGACATGTCTTTAAAACCACACCAAAAAGAACCACTAAAAGCCTTTCTTCTAAAGAAAGATGTTTGCACAGGCGCCCTTTTTGACTACATCTAAAAGACTACAGCGTTGCGCGGTAAAGTCGGCATTTCTGCATTTTTTCTGATTGGTTATTTTTTAGCTGGTTAGTCCTACCTCTCATGTGCCTCTCTGCCTTTGAGTAACCATATGTACTCTGCTTAGTGCTGATTGGCTCAGTTGGAATTCTCAGGGGGTGGGGTCATTTGCATGGGAGAGTTACCAGACTCATTCTCTGTGCAGAATTAAACAGAGGAAGGGTCTGGCAGGCCAGGCTATATATCTCCAGCTTCAGGTTAAAACCTCTGCTCCACATTTATTTAGAATCAGCTGTGGCTGATGGCTAAGCAGAAAAACGTGACATTGTCAGCAAATTTCTATGTGGCTGCACTGCACTGGTCTCCAGGTGAGGCAAATGAAAGTGCTGATGAAATAAGTCTCCACCCATGCCTTTACTCTCACTTTAAACCTGCCATCGCTATTGGCTAATAGGTACCCTATGACGTTAGCTGGTACCATATGATGTCACAATGGCACTGTGAACCTGTGTGTGTTTGTTAGCAGCTCCACCCTCTCGGTCTGCCAGACAACGCCTCCTTGTGGCACATTATCAAACAGGAAAAGGAGTGGACTTGCTCTTTAAATGAGCAGTTTTTATCATCTAAAATATATTCAGGTTTTACTGGGCATTCTAACAAACCTTGGGTCTTAAGGGATTATTTGCTGTAACAAAATAGCTTTTGAAGCTGCAGGTATGCAATTAAAATGAGGAGACATATTATGATATTTATTAGCATCACAGCAATAATCATAATTATTATCTGTAGTAGTTTTTCTTTTTTCTTTGAGCAGCTGTGGTTGGGACAATTATTACATTAACTGATGGACTTGTAAATAAATAGTTTATAAATAAGGTAGAAATAAGTTCCTCACGCTGATAACTAATAACTAATCTCTCTGAGGACACGGTGCTAGTGCACTCTCCTACAGCACCTTGACATGACTCAATAAATGTTATGCAACATTTTGTGAACATCAATTTATTTGCATTTATTTGTTATAAATGCCACTGTATAATTCTTGCTGTCAGTATTTGCAAGATATTGGTATTTGGGTCTGTACGGGTTAGACTTAAATGAGTTAAACCAAGGTCTACAGCCCTTGGGTCATAAACTATGAGCTATAAGTATATTGGTCTTTTTATACTGGGAATCAGGAGTTCTTTTAGTGATCATCTTGTTTCTTGTTTATTTTTGCCCTGATTGTGCCCTGAGCAGTTTTATGACTGAATAAAAATAAATTAAAAAAATCTACATAAATTGAAAAATCGTCTTAAATAATCGAGATCTCAATTTCAGTCACAATAATCGTGATTATTGTTTTTGCCATAATTGAGCAGCCCTACTTTAGCATATCCGGTCACATTATGATGACGTCATATTCAGTGGTCGTTCTGCATCATTTCAGGCCCCGTGGTCAACTGTCTGAACCGCTGAAAAGAAGTGCCTGGCATATTTTCTAAGTAAAATAAATATGCGCAATACGTTGTCAACATCAGTGAGTCTCTAAGTCTATGCTTTTTGTATGTTATATATGTTAAAATATGTGTAAATAGGTCGCTGATTAACACTTGCAATTTAGTGTTGTGATGGTTTTAAAAAAATTCTGAAGGTAGTAAAAAAAAGTATTAAAAAGTAGTAAATTTTACTTAAGGATTGCTGTATATACCCTGACACACTACTGCTCTAATGCAGCAATGCAATAATGTTATTGAAGGATAAAAATCTGATAAGAAAAATATTAAGACTTGAGCTGTCACAAAGAGTAGTCGGACAGGGAAGAGTGTGGATAACAATCTCAAGTTCAGAGCGAGACAGAATGGGACTCAGCTTAGCTACAGGTGCTGGCCAGTAAATTAGAATATCATCAAAAGGTTGAAAATATTTCAGTAATTCCATTCAAAACGTGAAACTTGTACATTATATTCATGCAATGCACACAGACCAATGTATTTCCGATGTTTATTACGTTTAATTTTGATATTTATAGGTGACAACCAATGAAAACATCAAATCTGGTATCTCAGAAAATTAGAATATTCTAAAGGCCAATGAAAAAATGTTTGTTTCTCTAATGTTGGCCAACTGAAAAGAATGAACATGAAAAGAATGTGCATGTATAGCACTCAATACTTAGTCGGGGCTCCTTTTGCCTCAATAACTGCAGTAATGCGGCGTGGCATGGACTCGATCAGTCTGTGGCACTGCTCAGGTGTTATGAGAGCCCAGGTTGCTCTGATAGTCGTCTTCAGCTCCTCTGCATTGTTGGGTCTAGCGTATTGCATCCTCCGCTTCACAATACCCCATAGATTTTCTATGGGGTTAAGGTCAGGCGAGTTTGCTGGCCAATCAAGGACAGGGATACCATGGTCCTTGAACCAGGTGCTGGTGGTTTTGGCACTGTGTGCAGGTGCCAAGTCCTGTTGAAAGGTGAAGTCTGCATCCCCATAAAGTTGGTCAGCAGCAGGAAGCATGAAGTGCTCTAAAACTTCCTGGTAGACGGCTGCATTGACCCTGGACCTCAGGAAACAGAGTGGGCCAACACCGGCAGATGACATGGCACCCCACACCATCACTGACGGTGGAAACTTTACACTGGACCTCATGCAACGTGGATTCTGTGCTTCTCCGCTCTTCCTCCAGACTCTGGGTCCTTGATTTCCAAAGGAAATGCAGAACTTGCTTTCATCAGAAAACATAACTTTGGACCACTCAGCATCAGTCCAGTCCTTTTTGTCCTTGGCCCAGGCGAGACGCTTCTTGCGCTGTTTCTTGTTCAAGAGTGGCTTGACACACGGAATGCGACACCTGAATCCCATGTCTTTCATGAGTCTCCTCGTGGTGGTTCTTGAAGCGCTGACTCCAGCTGCAGTCCACTCTTTGTGGATCTCCCCCACATTTTTGAATGGGTTTGTCGTCACAATTCTCTGCAGGGTGCGGTTATCCCTAGAGCTTGTACACTTTTTTCTACCACATTTTTTCCGTCCCTTCGCCTGTCTGTTAATGTGCTTGGACACAGAGCTCTGCGAACAGCCAGCTTCTTTAGCAATCACCTTTTGTGTCTTGCCCTCCTTGTGCAAGGTGTCAATGATTGTCTTTTGGACAGCTGTTAAGTCAGAAGTCTTCCCCATGATTGTGGTGCCTTCAAAACAAGACTGAGGGACCTTTTAAAGGCCTTTGCAGGTGTTTTGAGTAAATCAGCTGATTAGAGTGGCAGCAGGTGTCTTCTATATTCAGCCTTTTCAGAATATTCTAATTTTTTGAGATACCAAATTTGGAGTTTTCATTAGTTGTCACTTATGAATATCAAATTTAAATGTAATGAACATTGGAAATACATTGGTCTGTGTGCATTGCATGAATATAATGTACAAGTTTCACGTTTTGAATGCAATTACTGAAATATTTTCAACCTTTTGATGATATTCTAATTTACTGGCCAGCACCTGTATGTTCCTGAGATGGGAGAAGGAAGAGCAAACAAGAGAACTAACATGAGAATCCAGGGTTAGAGCTGGGTCAAAGGTCACACCAAGATTCCTGACAGAGGATTTGGTGTGAGAAGCAAGCTGACTAAGACAGTCTCTGAATTTGGGAACCAGCTTGTCTGGGGCGCAGATGAGGGTCTCGGTCTTATCTTCATTCAGCTGTAGAAAGTTCCCAGCCATCCAGGTTTTAATAGTCTAAGCAGGTGTGTAACAGCTGCAGCTTAGACATCTCATGGAGCTTATAAGAGATGTACAATTGGATGTCATCTCCATATTTAGTTCTTTTTAAAACACAGAAAGGTTTTATTTACCTGCAACGTTTCATTTGCGGCTGCAAACTTCGTCAGGCTGGGAAACCAACGCTTGGTCACTGTAAGGGTAACGTGTTAGCTAACAAGTTGGTTATGGCTAGGATAGGGGTGAGGAGAAGGGGAAGGTTAAATAACAACAGGAAAAGGTTCAGGTGCGGTACAATGAGCTCGTTTGGTGCCCCGGCTGCGGACATCCCATCGCGTCAGTTTTATGCTACATTGGGATCTGCAGTCAGAAAAGGGAAATCCCCTTTTCGTACTTAAGTGACAAAAAAGGGCACTTTTGGCGTCAATGAGCTAGAGGTGATGAGAAAATGTTGGCCTTATTTAAAATGGCACGCATTTCGTTGTATTCAGTGTTTCAAAAAAAAATTATATATATATATATATATATATATGACTTTCAGGGAAATGCATTTCAAAATATTTGGCTTTCATGGCTCTCTCAGCCAAAAAGGTTCCCGACCCCTGTACTAGAGTCTCTTTTCTATCAGAAGCTAATGCAGGAAATAGGTGTAGGAGACCATTTTCATTTTCAGCCTGAATGAAAAACTCAGAGTGACCAATTATAATCAGAAATGATTATTAAAAAAGGTTTCCAGTGTTCCACACCTTTAAGAAGCTTGTTTGCCCACAGCCAAAACCAAAATGTATTATCTTCATACAGCTGCAGTTTCTAAAATTTCCCTGCTGTTTACACTTTATTTTATGAACATTTACACTGATGTTGATTCATCTGACATGATTACTTACAGGCGTAACTATAAGCAGTAAAATGTTACACTTCGGGTGCATCCAGGGTGAATTCCGGAAGGAATTTCTTAATATGTTTTTATCTAAAACAGTCATGCAATGCTAATTTTGTGGCACCATGATAGTTTTTTAATAACATAGCATTTTGAATATAGGAGTAGTTCTAAATCTGCAGCAACAGATGTTGGGACCAGTGCTGGCTCCTTTATCCTGGAGGAGGAAAGCGATTTCTCCTGATAGAGGCTGTTCAGGAAAGAGTTCAAGTTGAATGAAAATCCCTTTAATCCCTTTTTATTAGTGCAGTAGCTTTTTCCATATATAAAAGGCTTTAAAAGTTATTTTTGTTAAATTATCAGCTGGTGCTTGGTTTGTTTTTGTGTTTGTCGGTGCGACACGTGCTATAGTGACAGCTGTCCTTGTTGTTACTGGGGGTTGCTGGTTAAAAGCCCTCCCTCCCCTCTCTCCCCGCCTCGGTGTGTATTCAGACCGAGGTGTCTGCAGCGGAGCCAATTCCCTCCTGTTTACGGCTCAGACACGCGAGCAGAGCTGGATTCCTGTATGTGTGTTTGGTTCATTCGCTTGTGTGAGGTCGCCGCGCATGCTCAGTAGAGCCCACCGAGGAGCGAGCCGAGCTTCCGACGTTGTGCGTGCAGGCTGAGGTCACAGCACAAGCTCAGTGCACACCGCTCCGGAGCGAATGCGTGCCTCTCCATTTTGAGCGTCTAGAAATAGGTGTGAGAGGGGAGCTGAAATCCAGCCAGCACAATCCGCACGGTGTCACCACCCGGCCTCAGGGCTCCATGACAGAAATGGACGATTTATTCAGTCCCCGGAGGTAGGTCTTTGCTCTCCGTCTCCTGTGCGCCGCTTGTGCTGTTATTCGCGGCCGTGCCAGTGTTGCTCGTCCCATCTTCACTGGTCTGGGCTCTGGCTGTCTGTTTGCTAGCTGTCCGCATCGCTGTCATTGTGTTTGTGTCTGGAGGATGAGAGTGTGTGCACATTGCATTCTGCAGGGTGAGCACACGGGCTGTCGCTGCAGCTCGCATACCGTTACGCGTCTGCTCT
Organism: Nothobranchius furzeri; assembly: GCF_043380555.1. Lineage (NCBI taxonomy): Eukaryota > Metazoa > Chordata > Actinopteri > Cyprinodontiformes > Nothobranchiidae > Nothobranchius > Nothobranchius furzeri. Next base: position 28,783,072 of record NC_091755.1, read on the forward strand.
GCCACAAAAGGAGGAAAAGGCAATAGCACTCCATTAATACGTCTTTCATCAATTTCACCGATAAATGCGCAGTGTTTTAGCGCATCAGTGGGCATAGTGCTAATAAATGTGCACCCAGCGGCGTTCTAATGACGATATGGAGACCCGGAGAGGCTTCCCCGGCTCCATTTTGCAGCTCCTGTTTACAAGCAGGGATGCTGACATGATGGCGTGTGGAGCTTCGTCGGGCTGCAGTCTAAACTCTGCTCTGCTCACCAGCTGTGATCAGGACGGGCTGCTTGTGGTGATACTATAATACCTGCAAGTTGGGTCTGTCTTTGCCTCGCTGCAATTATGTCAGTGTGCCACAGTCCGGCGCCGTGATTGGCTAGAATTGATGGAGGGGGCGGAGCTTTGCTTGATTACACACAGAAAGTTACTCAGACTGTCACGTTGTTTTAGTTTGTTCATTAAGCCTGTAATCACTTGATAAGATTGTGTGTTAATGCCGACCTAAAGCAGAACTTGCTGTGAGTAAAACATCAGGACGCGTCATGCTATTGGTTGCATTTAGCAACATATTTTAACAGCGTATTGCAGAAAAACAAGAAAATAATTGTATATGCAATGATTTTAGTAGAACATTTGTTAGAAAATGAACTTATATGGTTGTGAATTATTGGAGGACAAAGTATTTACAGGATGCATCAGTAGAATAATACATTAATTCTGTTACAGGTACTTGTTTTCCTTATGCAGTTTGCTGTTTTTGTTAAAGTTATGCCTGCAGCCTTCATGGAAACTCCTCAGATCCTCCTGCTGCAATCTGTATTCTGCTTTGTCTCTGAGGACCTTTGCAGCATTAAAGCCCAGCAGTTCTTCAGACATGCTGCTTTTATTCTGGAGCACAGGTCCTCGTTTGTCATCGTTACAACCGCCTGCTACCCACACTGTGGATCTGACCGGCTGATTATCAGCAGGAACGCGTTCTTGGAACTTTCTCGATCCAGAATGTTACACATTCAATATATTAAACTTTATTTAATTGTTATATTTTTAATTTTATTTTTTTGCTCAGGCCTCAAGCAGACATTACTTTTTAATAATAGTTGTGGATGATGTAGTTGTTCCTATCTTACAAATAAAAAGTTATTGCATCAAGTATCAGGGGATCATATAAATAATGATTTAAGGAGTTTCAGTGAGGAACCCCAGTTTAATGTTGGATTTAAGGCTTATGAAAAATGTTTAGTAGTTATGTGCACCGCTGATGGCGCAGGAAGGCATCGTATTTCATTTTTATCAGCACATTCAGTTTTATAGTCCTGCAATATTTTAGTGTTATTTTTTATAATTTTATTTTATCCTCTGAGATTGTTGGTTATAAAAATGGAACAGTAGAGTTTTGCAACACGCTCCGAAGCAGCAGACTGATATGGTGAGGATCATTTGTTGCAGATGAAGTGCAGCTTTTGGGTCATGTTGATATCTGAATCTCCGCCAGCGCCTGTCAGCTGTAGTTCGAGACAGTATAGATTCTAATAACTGGATCCTATCAGGGAAACTGTGAAGGAGGAGGTGCGTTAGGAGGAGGAAAAGGGAGTCAGGTCACGTATGCACCCATCACAGGGTTTCTGTGGGTTTGAAGGTTGTAAAGAAACCAGGAGATCAAGTTTCCTCCAGGTCTGCGTGATGGAGTGCGAGCTTCTCTGGGTGCAAATCACGCTGACAGATTCTGGGCTGCCTCACACTCGCCTGTATGAAAATCAGTGCTGTTGCCTAGGCAACAGAGGGGAAAGGCTTTTCAAAAGGAACATCTTGTCATTTTCTTTAATCCACTGCAGCTGGAGAATCGGAACACTATTATTAAATAGCAGTTGCTATGGTTACCAGTGTTTGTACCAGCAGCCGTTTCCAGAGGCTCTCACCCTGCACATCCAGAGCCAGCAACCCAACCTCCACCCTCCTCCTCCTTTTAGGGGTTGCTGTTTTATTGCTGCATCCATAATGTCAGGCCTGCAAATGTGCTGTGAGCAGCTTGGTGCAGGAGCACCCAGCCAGTAATATCCCTCTGAAATTTTTATTTGCCTCTTAGAATAAAAGTCGACGTACTTGTTGCACATTTTTAAATATTTATCCATAAAGAGTTCCACAAAAATATTTGTTTTTAAATCACATTTTTATGTGAAATCCTAATTCCTCATTATTTAACTTTCTTTTTTAAGCATTCAACATATTTTTTCAGCTGTTTCAACAGAACTAACCCCCCCCCCCCCCCCCCCCCCGTCCTGTCTGGCTGTGAAGCAAACAGAATTAATGTCTGATTGCTGGTGACAAGCCTTACAGATTTACTCTCAGGTGGAGCATCAAAGCTTCTGCTTTTAATGTCACACCTGATACTTAAACCTTTATTGTTATTGTTTTGTTTAATGCTTGTAATTCCGACCAGACACGGAGACAGAGGTGAAAGAGAAGGGAAGAGACAAAAGGAAGGGGGGGTTCCACAAAAACAATCAATGATGAACAAGAGTCTGCTTCTAGACCTGCAGAAGGAGAGAGAAAAAAAAAAGAAAAGGGACACACAGCAATACAACAGGAGCAAGCTATCTCTGCATCAACCTGATGAGGAAATATAAAAACATTGTTTTACTGAACAATCACGATAATAAATCACAGGGCATTAAGTGCCAACCACAGCCTTAAGAGATGTGTTGAACGTGCCCAAGTCCATACTTATGAGAGCACCATGTGAGCACCTGTGTGTGTACACGCGCTTGTATATGTAAGGTTTCTCTATAGGAGCATCCAATAGAGAGTGTGAGGGGCCACAGATCTGCCCCCCCCAAAGACTCGTAGGAGATGGAAGGAGCTCCAAGTCTCAGAGATCCAGGTGCTGCCCCAGAGCGCAGGGACCCCAGGGTGACTGCGACCAAAAAAGCCCCCACCCCCCTCGAGAGGCGCAGAGGATTGTCCCGGGGGGGCACAACCAGCAGCCGGCAGAGTCCCGGGGGATATCAGCGGCAAGCCCACAGGCCCACCCGCAACCTCCCACCCCCTAGCCGGCCGAGCCCGGGACCCGGGACCCAGGGGCAACCAGCCCCGCCGGGGACCCAACAGATCCCAGGGACCCAGATCCCACCAGGCAGCCACCGGGATTAATCAGGCAGATGCTAAAAATCTTAAACCCCCTGACCCAGGAGCCACGAACATTCAGTCAGACCAAGGCACCACACTCCACACCAAGTGTGACAGGGGGAGGGGAGGCGAAGATGTATAGCAGCAAAAGAAGTCCCAGGAGAGGGGAGGAGTCAAAAGCTCCACCAGACATGCAGTCATACACAAACACAGTCACACACTCCCTCCCTCATGCTCACACATAAGCCCTCTTCAGACAGGCCATGAAAAACGGAAATGTTCCGGAATCTGTCCGTAAGACCTTTCTGTCTGAATACAAACATCCGGATAACGTTTTCCGGAATTTCACCGGACGAAGCCCCTAGTAACAGGTCCGGACTTGTTACGGACAGGGTGGCTGATTCAGACTGGTGAGGTAAAGTTCCGGACGAGGGGGAGGAGGAGGGGACCGGGGGACGCCGTGCGCACCCAGATAGCCCGCTGCTGTAGCATGCGGCGAACCACGGCAGCTCACCTCCTACGGTACCGCCTAGACGCGCGACGGAGCGCTTCACACCGCTTCAGTGATTCCTTTAACCATTGAGCTTCATCATCCAGGTCTCTTATGCATCTTCGTGTGCGCAGAATTATGCTTAAGCGCCTCGTGATTTTTATCTTGAGAGGCGCTATAGAAATGATATTTTCTTCTTCTTCTTCTTCTTAACATGAGTCCGATTCTCTCTCCCCCCACCACCCCCCGCCGCCGTCAGACATCTGGAACTTTTCCCTGCTGTGTGAACGCAGCCGAAAGGACAAGTTCCGGTACAAATGTGGTGTGTCTGAAAACACAGTTCCGGTTAAAAGCCGGATTGAATTGTCCGCAAATGTTCCAGAATGTCTATCTGAAAAGGGCTATACACATACAACCTTAGACTCACAAAAATGCACGCCAAACACCCACTCATACTCCCCATACACACCCTATTCACTCTGGTCCCGGTACTGCTGCACAAAGGGTACAACCATCACCGGTTCCCAGAGTTCGACCCTTTCTGCTGGGGTGCTGATGAGCAGGCTCCCCCGCCCCACGCCGAGCAAAGCAACCCACCACCCCAGACCCTAGCCAGACGGCCAGATCCCCCTCCTAGCCTCCAGCCCTGGGAAGCCAAGCGACAACTTGATGACTTGATTATTATTATTCTTCTGAGCTACTACAGCAATCAGTTTCCCTCTGGCATTAAAAAAGTATTTTTGAATTTAATTGAACAGAGGTGTGCTAAGACCCCTAGTCACCCTCCGCCTGCTCCAGTACAGTGTTAGTGCGTGTTGATGATTTGTATTTGTGGCTGTGGTGAGTGGGCAGTGCAGACATCCTCTGGCCTATGCCAGCTGATGCCACCACACCAACCCTCTTCCCCCACAGCCCTCTGTGTCTAAGTGCAGATTAAAATTGGAAGTGGGCACCGGCACCTGGGATGAGGCTGAGAGATCCCCTTGCCAAATGCCGTTGTATGTGCTTACTCCCAAGGCCCTAAGTGTGTGTTTGCGTGGAATGTCATTGGTGGAAGTGTTTAATGTGCAAATAAAATTGGGGGGCAGGCTGCCACAGGAATGCAGAAATGGGGTCCATACCCGCACCTCCTGACTTGTCCACCCCCAAAGTCCTATGTGCATGTTTGTGTGATGTGAGAGAGCAGGAGGAGAAAAATGTGTGGGGATGGGGAGGAATGGCTGGTTGGCCTAAGCCCTCCAGGGAGCCAGCTCCCCCACTTGCTCCAATAGGCACCTCCGTTGCCAAAATGCCACCCAGGGCATGGAGACCCCAGCCCATCTTGCCAGGGCCCAAAGCAGCAGCATTGCAGAGCTCCACGGAGTCCGAGGGAACCAACACAGCCTCACCCCAGCAGAATATCTACTCCCATTCCTGCATTTGCACAGCTTCCAGAATATATAAGAAAAAATGACATCCAGAAGAGTAAACCATCATCTGCATAAAGACTGATCTTATGTTCTATTTTCTTACACTTTATGCCTTTAATACCTGTTGTTTGCCTAATTGCTGCCGCTAGTGGTTCGATAAAGATGGCAAACAGTGAGGGGGAGAGTGGGCATCCCTGCCTGGTCCCCCTCTGAAGACAGAAGCTAGCTGATATTTGGTCGTTTGTTCTGACACGTGCTGTTGGTGAATTGTATAACGTTTGTAGCCATTTTATGAAGAAGTTCCCCAAACCAAATTTATGTAAAGTTGCGAATAAGAACTTCCAGTGAACTCTACCAAAGGCCTTTTCTGCATCTAGAGATAATATACTAGTTTTTATGTTTCTACTGTAAGAGAAATCTATTAAATTAAGTAATCTACGTGAGTTTGTGGATGACTGTCTACCCTTAACGAAACCAGTTTGGTCAGGGTGTATTATAAAGGGGGTTACCTTCTCTAATCTTTTTGCCAGGGCTTTACATATTGTTATGAGATCAACATTAATAAGAAAAATTGGGGACTAACTTTGCAGACCAACCTTTTGCCATCCGTGAAATTTTAATGAGTAAATATTGAGTTTCAATCAGCTCTCTTTGTTTCCTTCCAGGCGACTAAACAGCACACAAGGGGAAATCCGAGTGGGGCCGAGTCACCAGGTAAGCCATTGTGCAGCACACGTCAAGGTGGAAAGAAGACGCCGCCTTTCATGTCAGAAGTATTGTTTACATGTGTACGCCATTATCACACAGTCAGCTGAGACGAGGAAACTGCCTCCATAACTCAAATTTAATATTCAAATCCAAACAGCTGCTTCAAGGGCAATTATTTTTGTCTACTTTAGGAAATAATTCCTCACAACTAAAGAATGTAAAAAATATTTGTATTAATAAAAATATACAAAAATCTTAAGAACAGTGCATACAGCCGTGGTATCATGGCTCATTTTATTAGGAATTTTTAAACATAACCTACAAAAACTGGTATTTACAGATTTTTGCAAAAATAATCAGAATATCATCAGTCATCTGTATGTCTTACGAGTTTCTGCAGAAGTTGTAGCACACAAATACATAAACATGTTTTTGTCTATTACAAACCTTTTATTAAATGCCTTTATTGTGGTTCTTAATACGGCGGCCGTGAGTTTAGTTTATACTTCTGTGTCGGTGAGGAGACATGCACTGCCATTATTCGTCTTCGTAAGGGCTCTCCAGAAGACTCGCTAGGACGAACGGAGTCAAGCCCACTTTTCTAAACATCCATCAAACGAGACAGAACGCAAGCTTGTGATTGGTCAGGGCACTGCTTTCATCAACCGCACCGCCATTGCGCTCTCAAAAACATTTAAAAAAAAAGCCAAAGATATCTAGCGGCAGACACGGAGCAGCTTGAAGAATACCCCGTAGAAAAACTAAAAATATGAATGTTTTACGGAGTATAAAGATGTGCAGCAAGTGTTTTATTTCGTGGACGGAAATGATGGGAAACGTGGGTTTTGGATGTGGCGAGTGCATGAAGAGGTGAAGGAGAATAAGGGACAAATTTGTCCCTGTTAAAAAGTCTCTGAAGTACAAAAAAACAACATAAATACAATAGTAAATGCACTATCTTGGATCAGATACATGACAGGATACCACAGAACAGCTCTTCGCCCTCTGTTCTCTTGGCAGGGAATTGCTTTGCAACACTCCCCAGGAGACGGAGAAGTCAGAAAGCAAAACGTCTCTGTCATGCGTGTGCGTCTCTTCCTCATGGAGCTGATGCAGAAGCATAAATTAGACTTAAATCTAAGTTAAGTGTCACACTGTTGTCAAAGATCTCGTCTTCCTCCGCTTATCCGGGTCCGGGTCACGGGGGCAGCATCCCAACTAGGGAGCTCCAGACCGTCCTCTCCCTGGCCACCTCCACCAGCTCCTCCGGCAGGACCCCAAGGCGTTCCCGGACCGGATTGGAGATGTAACCTCTCCAACGTGTCCTGGGTAGACCCGGGGGCCTCCTGCCGGCAGGACATGCCCGAAACACCTCCCCGGGGAGGTGTCCAGGAGGCATCCTGACCAGATTCCCAAACCACCTCAACTGACTCCTTTCGATCCGGAGGAGCAGCGGTTCTACTCCGAGTCCCTCCCGAATGCCCGAGCTCCTCACCTTATCTCTAAGGCTAAGCCCGGCCACCCTACGGAGGAAACTCATTTCGGCCGCTTGTATCCGCGATCTCGTTCTTTCGGTCATTACTCAAAGCTCATGACCATAGGTGAGGATTGGGACGTAGATCGGTAGACCGGTAAATCGAGAGCCTGGCTTTCTGGCTCAGCTCCCTCTTCACCACAACAGATCGGCTCAGCGTCCGCATCACTGCAGACGCTGAACCAATCCGCCTGTCGATCTCCCAATCCCTCCTACCCTCACTCGTGAACAAGACCCCGCGATACTTAAACTCCTCCACTTGAGGTAGGACCTCTCCCCCAAAGATCTGCTGGTTTATTCAGCACAACAACAGAACGTCATACAGACAGTGGAACTTTTGTGTGTTAGTGTTGAGTCACTGTGACTGTAAGTTGTCCCTGCTGTGACACCATTTTGCCACGCGGCTAAAGCCTGATGACAAGGAATTGAAAGCTGTTAGTTTTTGAACGTGCATGCTATTTGTAGTGTGATACCATCTGTCTCCCTCCTTCTCTGTGGACCCAATTAGGCCAAGCTCCCAGAGCTGCAGCCTTTTCCCTCCCCTGGTGGCCAGGCAGTGACCGAGAATGAGGAGCTGGTCTGGATGCCAGGGGTCAACGACTGTGACCTTCTCATGTACCTCAGAGCTGCAAGGTGAGCCCAGGGAAACACGATCTGTTACATCTGGTAAACAAAAGAAATCAACTGTCCAAAAATCAGATTAGTTTTTGTGAAAGCTTCGTCAGTTTGAACTCTGGAGCTAATGAGTGCTTTAGGACGTAGCATAAGAGGACACTTATGACTCAGGTGATTCCTACATCTAACATCTTACTATACGTCAGTAAATTCAAGACCTTAGAGATATAGTAACAGCGTGTAACCAGTTTATTGGTATTTTCTATGCTAATCTAAGCCATGTTTTGTATCCTCAGGAGCATGGCTGCCTTTGCAGGGATGTGTGATGGAGGCTCGACAGAAGACGGTTGTCTTGCCGCCTCGCGAGACGACACTACATTAAATGCACTTAACACTGTAAGTATTTGTGCAACAGCATGGGCACAAGTAGCAGAATATAGTTATTAAATAAAACCTGTGAGTTTTTTAGCTGTAATTGGAGCTAAGAGGGGATGGGCAGTGGACAGTAAACCCAGCCTCACAAGTTAACAATACAATATGCATAATGAGAGATTTGTCCGTCACGTTGACAATGAATGCAGAGGAATCAGGAAGGAGAAATAGATTAGAATCATCATAAACAGGACATTTATATTCTGACTCTATAAACTGGAAAATTAACATAGCGAGCAGGTCATTGTCTCTTGACCTTCCTTGCTATTTGCAATTCTAATGAGTAATCCTTGTTTATTCTCCGAGGAAGAGCTCCAGCACTGCCTGTTTCACCCAATTTGATGTGATACGGTGCTTAAAGGGCTGCAGCAATTGGCTGCACCGCTGTGTTGTTCATCTCTAGACCTGTTCTCTCAGGTCCCAGCAGGCTTTTTCTTTTGACTCCCAAGATTTTCACTAATAAGTTCAGTCACACCTGCATGTAGAGCCTATTTGTTTTCCCTATTGACTCCACAAAAGGTTCGGCTGCACCTCAAATGTCCATTTAAACATTTTTACTCTCCTTATTTTGGTTTTGAAAACGTGCATTTGTATGATTGTTCTCAGCTTCACGAGAGCAGCTACGATGCAGGCAAGGCTCTGCAGCGCCTGGTGAAGAAACCGGTACCTAAACTGATAGAGAAGTGCTGGTCTGAAGATGAAGTGGTAAGAGAAGCTTTCTTTTTAGGTAGAAGTGTGTTTAATGCTTTATAAGGTGTACGTTCTTATTTATGTACTTTGTTTTGTTAAACGTGTTTGTTTTGGTGTCAGAGCTGAGCTGGTGTCTTTAGAGGGAGCTGTTGAGAGAGAGCACAAGGCTCTTGGCCAGCGTCGGGAGGGGAAGAAACCCAGACTTGTCAGTTTCCAGCTCCTCCCAGACTCGAGAGCAGCTGCGTCCTGTTTATCACCCACAAAACAAATCGTTAGCCTGAAAGTCTGGAGAAGTGAAAGGGCTGGGGGTTGCTAATGCTAGCCTCTATTTGTGTTTAGATGTGAGTTTTACCACAGCTGCTGGAGGGCTGGAATCAGAAAATGGCTGATCAAACACCACATCATGAGTGGGAAGGGGGGAATGAAAGCCTTGAATTACACCATGTCAAAATGGCTGAGCACTGCAGCTTTGGCTTTCATGCATTTTGACACACTGGGCTTTGTGTTTGTGTACCTACTTCCTTTTAGCGCTGACACTACTGCGCATCTTAGACACCTACACACCTATCGATTCCATCTGCTAGTTTGTCTTCCATAAAACCAGATAAATCATCTTAATTTTACTCCTGAAGCTGCAGTTTCTCTGTGGAGCTTTTCTCCTGGTTGATTACTTCTAATGAAAATCAGCAAAGGGATTCACATTTAAAGGTAAAGTCCCACTAGTCATCACACAGGGCATTTGACCCATCCCCGTGAGGAGCGGTGAGCTGCAAGAGTGGCCGCGCTCGGGAACTATTTGGTGGTTTAACCCCCCAACCCCTTTAAAGCTGAGTGTCAAGCAGGGAGGCGTTGGGTCCCTTTGGTGTGACCCAACCGGGATTTGAACCCCGATCTCCCAGTCCCAGAACGGACACTCTACCATTAGACCACTGAGAAGGCAAGTTTTAAGTGAGACCTGAACCCAATGGGTTGACTAAAATTGATCACAGCAGGTCAACCATTCTGTTGTGAACTAGTTAGTTTTTCTCTCCTGTTGCCAGACTGACTGACATGTGGATCCTATGTGGATAATCATGGGAACTATCATGTTTGGAAGACAGAATAATAAAATAAATTGTAATTCAGAAAGCATTGAAGGCTCATTTAGTTGTTTACTTAGGCAAAAAATAATCTTATTTCTTTTTAAAGGTGTGGAACACTGAGAACCCATATTTTACCTGCAGGGAAATTAAGAACCCTAATAAACATTTTCAAACACAAATGCCATCCACCAACAGTAGCACCTCAGTGAGATTGGGCCTTTAGCTCAGGTTATTCTCTTCCGATTCTGTGGAGAATTTTAATTGTCATTTGATGCTTCTTCTGCAGAAAGTTACGATTACCCAATAAAATGATGACAAGGAAAAAGAAACACTATCATGTTTTTACAGGATAAATTTAATGCATTTATAATGCATCATCCCTACATGCAGCGATAGAAAGCCTATGACTCTTTAACTTTGAAATATAGTTAGCTCTAGCACTAGCTTATTAAATAAAATGCAAGAAAAACTTAAACAATTCAGAGAAAACCGTTTAACTGAATATTTCACAATAAAAAGAATTATACTGCTAATAAATGCTCTACTTCCTGTTCAGTCTAACTCTTCTCAGCAAATGTGGGCAAAACACGGAAACACAAACATCCCATCAACTATCTCGTTTATTTTTCTGTGTATTCACAAGGGTTCTCCACTGGAGCCCAGCGAAATCCTCTGGTCAGTTGGAAACATTTGAGTTTTCCTTTTTGGAAAGTAGACACAGAATGTGACAGTGATCATACTGAAGGGATGTTTGACTGTAGCAGGGAAAAGGAAACTTGTTGGGATGGATGAATCCATCAGTGTATCCATAACCTGCAGCAGAAATCAGAAAAGGATCTCTGGGGAGACCTGAACGTAACTCTGTTCTGATGCATCCCAGCTAAGATCTAGAAAATAGTTGGGTTTCTGTCCAAATCTGTTCTACTGATCAGTTAACTTATTTCTCAGACAAATATTATAATTGTGTTCCTATGTGTAGTTATGTTTTCACAGTGTTATGTAAGCTGAGTTGTGGATCTGTCAGGGACTCCAGCTCACTTTAGTCCACATTCAAAGCCGTGTGTGTGTGTGTGTGTGTGTGTGTGTGTGTGTGTGTGTGTGTGTGTGTGTGTGTGTGTGTGCGTGTGCGTGTGCGTGTGCGTGCGCGCTTTTGTGTGTGTGTGTGTGTGTGTGTGCGTGCGCGTGCGCGCTTTTGTGTGTGTGTGTGTGTGTGTGTGTGTGTGTGTGTGTGTGATGGGGCAGTCAGAAGGCCGTCTGTGCCCCACCTGCCTGGGGAAGCAGCATCTAATCACCAATCGGTTTGGGACACTGCTCACACAGATCACATCACCCACTTGTGCCTTCTCAGCGCTGCGGCCTTGAAGGGCAGGTGTAAATGCAGCTCCGACCTTGACTCAGTCAGAGACGCCAGCCCTGCTGCTCTTCATTTATTTATCAGCCTCTCGTCCTCTCATCTCTTCCTTCTAGGACTGCCATCATTATTCCTGCCTGCTCTTTTTCACCCCAGCCGTTGTTTTAGATGTGAATAAAAGTGACAGCAGGACCGCTGAAATGACAGAATAAGCTTGTCTGCAGGGTCACTTGTCACCTCCCCCTTTGATGTCTTATGCCCCCCCTCTGCACTCTGACGGTCCTCTCTCCCCTGCGGCTGCTACCACGTAGCTTACAAATCGTGAAACCATCAACACTGCCTCAACTCTATATTTTTAATTTTTCTCTGCACACATAGGCTCATATATATCATTTTAGTGCAGATCTGCTAGAGGTTGCAACATTTCTGTTTTTATTGTTGCCAAAAAGAAAAAGGATTTACGATGATCAGCCTTGAACAATCTTTTACCCTGACATTATTAGAACACCAAACACGCAGAAAATCCATCGGCTTGAAGCAAGCGCCTCTCAGGCCCCTTCATTCACAACTACAGCAATGACTCTAAATTACACCAAAGAAAAGTCTCATGCATTATAAAATGGATAAAATATAAAACCATGAATAATTTAGTGGAAACATCTAATGTGCACCCTAACCTGCTTGTAGCCTTTATGCAGCGGGTCTGTTGAGGGAAGAGCTGTGGTTTATTTAACCACCAAAAGAAAAATGTAATCTGTTCCTGCAGGTGGGTGAAAGTCGTCTCAGTCGAGCAGGACTGAAGCAGATCTCTGCTTTTACTAACTGAGAATGGCGTCCCGTCTACACCAACTCTTTCTGCGCTTCATCAGGTGCCAAAGCAACAACAAAGCTCCCACCTCTTTTCTTTTTGATTGTGGGGTCATTTCAGAAATCAGCTGTTTGATATCAGGAACAGAGAGATTTTCTTTTTTCGTTGTGTTGCCGTTACGTTACTCCTCAGATGTCCTGTTGCAAAGTGAAAATAATGTTGCGGCATCAAACGGCGCATTTGTGTGTGCAAGTGCTCGTTTGTTCTAAATATGCATAAAATCACAGCTGGATTATGGAGAATTATTACAAACAACGGAGCAACTTCTGCTCTGTAGGCTGTAAAAATGGTTGCAATGAGATGTGTTTTAGTGTCAGTCTGCTGCTGGTTACTGCTCACATGTGTTCCGAGTTATGAAATGAAGTGGTGAACTCAGTTTGGTGCTCTTTTTATGCACTAATACCTAGAAGCTAAGCAAGAACTGCTTTTAAAATACATTTTTTTCTTTAAGGTTCAGCAAAACACACATTTTTTTCATTCATGAAAATATTTACAAATAAAACAGTTTTTGTACTATAAAGTCACAACAAAAAGATCTAAAAGGAAAATTAGTAATCGGATTTGTTTGCACGAGGAGGCTCTTATAAAATATTTTGCACAAACTACTAAAAATTCTCCTAACCTGTGGCTGACGCTGTACTAGATTGTAAATAAGTGGTGCTAATATGGCGTCGGCCAACAGGAGGTGCCAAATAAACGATCAGTAGCAGCAGCAGCCGCAGTCTTGCTGCGTGACACCACGTTGGAGACGGGGGCTGATCTATGACTGCTGCAGGGCGGGAGGTCTATTTCTCAACCAGCTGCACTGTGCCGCGGCTTATCTCCGGCTGTGGCTTTAGCTGATGGATGACTGCACTGGACTGAGAGGAGTTGGGAGAGGACAGGAGTAGCAGACCCCCAGTGGTATTATACAAGCATTCAGACCAGAAACACACCACTAAAACAAAAACATGCTTAAAGGAGATATTACCACCCTGCGTTTGTGGCTGCAGGCTGTAATGTCATCAGTATATGTGATCAAATTTATTTTACAGTGCCAACAAAGTGTGTTTCTCTCTCTCTCTCTCTGGTGTTTTGTAACTAAATGGCGGGCAGGATGGGTGTGTACTGGAATTTCCTGTCACCTTTTGTGTCGGTACAAGCTAAAGAGAAAACTGTGGTTTTTACTTAGCCTTTCAAAGGTCATGTTTTATGAGCCATCACATTTATTTATGGGTAAATAGAAAAAGTTTACTTTTGCTCAGTTGAGAGGAAGACGAGGTGCGCTGAAAATTGTTGTTTGTGTGATAGATTATTTTACAATAACCTAAATATTTAGACGTATCTAAACATAGACCTGTCTGTATCATGTCTGTGAAAGAGGATGTGGGTGGTAAAGTGTTTATGTCAGTGCGGTTCTCTTTATTCAACCGTGTAGTGATTTCCTCTCTGTACAGCGTGGCTAATCGGATATTTAATGAAAGACGGTGAGGATTTTTTTTCACTCTTTGGTTTTGGCTAGCTCACCAATTTTTCTCTGCCCTCCGGGTTTGTATGCAGCAGACTCGGAAAGGTCAGCTTTTAACAGCAAGTCAAGTATAATGACTCCATATTGAGTGAAAGTGGCTTTGTTTTCTGTTGGACGGCCTTGCACCAGTGTTTTTCAGGGAGTGACATTTAGTGGGAATTATGTTCCATGTGTGAGCCTGCCCTATGTTTGTCGTCGCGATACCATCTGTGTGCCTGTGTCCACATTATCTTAACCAGTTTAACAACTCCAAACAATCAGCTTTCGGGCAGGATGTGCGCACACACAACAATAGCCCATTGAATTATTTTTTTTCTGCATCTCCTCCTCCTTTTATACATCTTCTCTCCAGCCTCACAATGGTGCACTGTTTGCTGTGAGGGAAAACTCAGGGAAGGGTAAAAAAAAGAAAGCGCCAGCTCTCTGGAACACACTCAGAAAGAGAAGCCTGTTGTTTCTACACAGCGGATGGCCATTTGGTAGCACTTCCACCCAGCTGCCCCCTCCCCGCTTCTCTCTTGGCCCCTCCTCTGCCTCTGTTGCCTAGCAACCGAGGGCTGGAGCAGTAGGAGCAGGGGCAGAGCGATTCAGGGAGCAGATTGGTGGATGATTTATTAGCTGGGCTGGAGAGCAGTGAGCCCAGGCAGCTGAAATGGAGCCTTAAACTGGAGCGGACATGTAGAGAGGGAGGAGGGAGCCAGTGAGAGAAAGAAAACTGGTGGGAGGGGAGGGTGAGTGTGCAAGCAGGTCCTCTGTGAACAGGAACGCTCTGGCTGAGTAAATACACAGTTAGTGAACACAAATAAGGGGATCAAACTGGGACAGGAAGGCTAATTGATTTTTGACGCGGCAGCTCAATAGACATCAACATTTATCCTCTTCCCTTTTTTTCCCTGAAAACCTCCGCAAATATTTGTTGGGGGAAAAAATCTCCTGCAGATTTTCTCCCAAAAACATTACTAGAAATGCAGATAGATGTTGTGACATCGTCTCAATCCTCTGGTATAACCGCTTCTGTGCCTGGGTGAAGTTTGAGTGACAGTCCAGACAGTAATCTCCCCAAACCCCTCAAGTGGTAAGAGATGTGTTCCACATGTGAGGGAGAGCTGGTGTTAGAGACTGCTCCATCTACCGGCTAATCAACCTCTCCGCTGTCGGTGTGATGGATGCAAATGAGCGGCTGTCCCACCACGCCGACAGGACCGCTCGTATTACTCAGCTGTCAGTCCAGCACATGTGGTTTTTGAAGTCTGATTGTTTACGTCGGCTTCATTTAGACCCATTTTATATTTACACCCTAAATCTGGAAAACCTGAGACTGTGAAGTCTGTTTGTACAAAGATGATACTTTAAGTATAGTGAGTTAAGGGTTAACTCCCCCTCTCTGTCTTTAGTTTTTTTGTAATTTTACCCTCTGGGTTGAGCTTTGCAGCTGGTTGTGTTGCTTTAGTAAATTTGTCCTTTGTTCCTCACCAAAGCCTGATATGTAAACAATCTGTGGTTGCATAACTCTCAGTTCATGGCATGGAAAATGAACTCTTAGAGCTCCATGTCAGGTTTTAATTCCTGCTCATCCTTCCACCATATCCAGGACCTCTGCCTGCACAAACTGCTTCCCCTCTCATCCTGGCAGCTACTTTTGCCTCTGTACACGCTCTGATCAAGCTCTGAATGCATTTAAAGGGCTACCCTTAAAGAGGCCAGTGTCATCAGTGTGTTATTTTAGTGACAGCGGCTTGTGTGTAATGTTTTATGAAGGCACGGATGGTGATCCAGCTGACTGAGTGTTAGAGGAAACCAGAACAGGCTGAAAACAACCCTGTCCCCAGCACTAACATGAAGCACTCAAATCCACTTCAGGTTTTCCAGCCTGCTGCAAACCAGAGGCTCTCTTGCAGAAAGATCACATGTAAAGCCTTCCCCTTTGTAGTGGAAGAGCAGAGAGTGACAAGCTATTTCTTTCTTGTTAAGAAAAAGAATCGCCGTGCTGTCGGAGACCTTGTGGATTTGTCCCCTGCTTTATTTTGTCCCCGTTACCTGTGGCTGGCTGTTAGGCGCTCTCGCTGATCTCCCCGTGGACTTTTCCCTGTTTTTGACTGGAGTTACTTGGTGGAAACGGTTGGCTGAGATCACTGAGGAACGGGGCTCGCCTCTGGAGCAAGAAAGTAAATCTGTTGGTTGTCTGCTTCGCTGGTTATGAATGTTTTCAGCCGCTGCTTTTTGTGGCTCGCAGTCTGTGGCCCTTAAAGGAGAAGGAATGCGTTTGGGTGGCTCCGATTTTTGGTTTTATTTGGTCCAGTCGCTGTTTTTTCTGGCACTGAGGTGAGGTGGCTTGTTCATATTCACTTTTCATGTCAGATTAAAGCCGATGTCACAGAGAAGTGTCTGTCACCATGTAGTTCAGCTCTTTAACTCTGGTCAGAATGTGTGTGTGTGTGTGTGTGTGTGTGTGTGTGTGTGTGTGTGTGTGTGTGTGTTTCACATCTTGGCATGTTTGTTATAGTTTTAAAATTGACTTAAAAAGAGGGGAAATGGATCTATCCACTATGCACACAGAGGTGTTCACCAATAATTTTGTGCTTTTTAACTCTTCATTTTAGATTTCTATGTTGAACTTTTGCTTGTGAGGTTAACAACAAGCTTAATATCTCTGCCAGTGTGCCTGTTTTCATACCAGACTCGTATTTGCGTAACTGTGTTTTCACAGCTAGTTTAATCTCAGCGTCTCTCCCTGCCGTACTTGTCATTTCTTCTTTCGTTTTGCCCTGACATGGCTGTTTGCTCCGAAGTTTAAACGACTACAGAGGTTTCTCAAACACAAATCAAACCTCTCCAACCACAAACTATAGCGTAAAGAAAACACTTTCCTTTCCTCTTGTTGTTGTGGTGATCAGCAGTAACTATTTTTTTTTTGCAACCACAGTTTAGCTGACTTCACATACACTAACTTTGTCTTTTTGCCCTCCTTCTTTTTCCCTTTTCTTCCTCTGTGAAAAATTGCAGAAGCGCTTCATTAAAGGACTTAGGCAGTTTGGCAAAAACTTCTTCAGGATCCGGAAAGAGCTGCTGCCCAACAAAGAAACGGTAAGATCAGCTTTTTCTTCAGTCTTTTTCCCCTCCGTATAGCAGAAGTTTTTCAGGGTCTTAAAAACAGACACACACAAAAATGATGTTCATTCCTGGAACCGCTGGAAACTGGAGCAGCTGAACATCTTTAGAGTGATATTTTGAGCACAGCTGCTGTTAAACCAGAGGCTTTATTGATAAGAAGTCGCTGCTGTCATGATCATGGTATCAATGAAAAAAGGAACTTTGGGAGAAAAGTTATTCTAAATCTGCGTTATGAATCAGTTGCATGCTGAAAATCAGTTTGTAGTGTCTGGCTGTGTGTAGTAAATATACTGTGAAGTTGTTTAAGGCCCTTTGTTTATGTAGTAGAGCTCCACTCTAAAGAGTACTATTATGATACAGCAGTTTGGTGTTTTTATTTATAATTATGCAATTTTAGGGTAGCTATCTCAGAATTAGCTCATTTTAGGTCAAGTCGAATAAAAAATTATTTTATCTGAAAGTCACAAAACAGCTTGCTTCATCTTAGATGAGCTACATAATCTGCACTGGTGCAAACTACATTTTACCATCACATGAAAATGCAAAAACCTGAGTATTTGTACCAATGAAACACGATTGAAGCTTGGGAGGTTTTATGTCTGTTTTTTTTACCAATACCTGATACGTAAACACCGTCTAACTCCGATACCAAAATATGCGAGGTCCCCCCAATAAAAAAAATTGAATAATTTTAGGAAACTAATATTGCATATCTACTTATTGTCTTTAAATGTTATCTGTGCATAATACAGAAATACTTCTGTTTAATTTGTGTCAACCAAACAAAAGTATCTCAAACGTTTTCTCAGATCTGACATATTTTCAAAATGTGAGTGAGGATAAGTAGCAGAAGAGCTAGATGTTACTGTGGGCTTGAGATGTAAACGTGTCATTTCAGATTTTACATTTTAATGCCACTATTGTTTATTTAAACTCCCTTCTGATGCTGAGATTTAGGTTTGTTTAGACAGTTATGTTTGTAATTGTGTTGGTTATGTAGCGAGGTGTTCAGTATTGTTTCTGCGTTGGAGTTTTTCTGGTAATCATCACTGAACTGTGCTGCGGCACGTGGCTTCGATCCAGGCCTGATAATGATTAACAGCCTTATGGAACGAGGTCTTAATGTGAAAAACAATAACACAGAAACCACAGTTTGTAGTCCCTGTTAACTGATTAAAGAAGAAACGGTCATAATCTTGTCTATAAAAGGCAATGATTCCTTTAGTTTTGTCCTTACTGGCGTTTAAATGTTCTGCATGTCTTCTTTAGATGCCCTTCAAAAACGATTTTCCCAAATAAACAATCTGCGTGGTTTGTGAAAGTGTGCAGACCTTGTTTTTGTGTGCCTGCTCCTGCTGGAGCAGTGCTGCTGCACCGCTGACAGGAACATCAAAGGAAATTCAAAAATTGTTTGTCATACTTCTCGTCCGCTTCATTTCCTCGTCTGCTGTGAGGTTACGGTACACTCACCCCCTCTCTTGGTGTCTTTTTAATGCTGAAACCCAAAGCTAGACCTTTTGGAATGAGAGATTAAAGTGCATGAATACATCTTTTCTTTGAGAAATGCCTGTCTAGTCCAGTTGATTGGCCGTAAAGTAGGTATTAATGCATTTCTGCCTGGAGCGGTGGGGGGAGTCTGCTTCTTGACAGGGAGGGTAATAGACCTCCAGGATCAAGGCATGTCACCGCCACAAAACAGAGAGAGCTTAATTTTCCTCTTGCAAATGGAAAATAAACTGGCCTTTAAACACTTAAAAGGATGCCTGTAAGAGAGGGGGGGGGGGGGGGGTAGTACCGTGGAGAAAGGGTAAAGCTCATTTTAGACGCTAAAAAGCAGAGGGGGGAGACATCTCATGTTTTGACTGAGTGGGAGTCAATACCCTGAGGAAAACTCCTCACCCATTTATTGCCAAACAATATTGGGATGTTTCAGGACTTTTATTTTGAAATATGTGCTGTTTCGCCGAGTTTAAGCCAGGAAAAGTGCAGCAAGTTTCTCTGAATCGTGATCAGAGTGAGTCTAGCGTAGTGATTCTGTCCCTGAAGCCACCCGGTGCCCAGGGTAAGCGCCCAGCACTGTGTAAACACACCAGCAGTCACACAGATGCCCAGTGGAGGGAGTGGGTGTGTCGTCCCACCGACTGGCCTTGCCGCCACCATTTCCTTCACTCCAGAGAGGACGTCATGGAACATGAGCTCGCTGCTTCCAGCGTTTGAGCGGCCAAATATGCTGAAATGGCAGATCACAGATAACTCTGCATCTGATAGCTCCACTGGAGGGGTTTTCAGGAAAATGTTGTTTTAGTGGATATAAACAGATTTGTATCAGTTACAGTTTTATATGTGGTGCAGCTGAACACACGTGGACAGTTTTTTACAGGCATAAAACCCTTAAAGTGTCCAAGGTTTGAAAAAATATAAAATAATCATCTTCTCAATCAGACTTTGCAGAAATCACCAAGTAAAAATCGAAACACTTCACGTCTAAAAATATGTTCCCGATTATCTGTGGTGCTCTGACAAACGGATTTTAAATTGGATGAAAGCACAAGTTATTTATTTACTTGATGTTCACCTAAGTGCATTATAAAGTGTATTTATAGATCATAAACACGATGAGAGAAGGAACAGAGAGCAACTTTAATCTAATAAACTCAGTGAAGCAGCGTAGAACCTTTTACAGGCAAAGAACTAAAGCTTTGAGTTTGTATTTTTATTAGCTTAATGTTCTTTTTTCTCTATACTTAGATTTAGTTTGCTGTTGCATCTCCGAGACTTCACCTGCTTCACTTAGTTTAAAAATGACAGAAAAGAAGCATATAAGCACCTATGTCAGTCTTATTTTAGGGTTTTAAGCGTATTGGGTACGCAAGTGTTGGTTTGGTGTCCAGATAAAAATGAAGGTGACGTTCTGAGCTTTTTTGTACCACATTGTCCTCCCTGAGGACGAAGCAGCACTCGGTCTCTGGCTCCTGTCATCACCAGGATGGCCCGCAGTGGAGCCGTGTTCTCAGCACAACCTCACAGCAGATGTTTGTCCCCGTACAAGCTGTACTCAGTCAAAATGAATTCACTGCCATGTCCTGAGCTCGACAGCCAGAAGCTTGGGGATGAGTGTGATTATAAATACTTTGGTGTAAACACTAATTAATCCAGATTCAAACTTCTGGGGCCTCCACTGTTGCTTCTGCGGTGCGACAGATCAGCTTCCGTGTTCGGTGAACGATCTAAATGCTTTCAGGCAGTGAAATTGCTGTCGGCTGAGGGAAACCCGACCAGCACATATTGATGTTCTTAAATCAGACCACAGGCAATTCAGAGCAGCTGAATGTAGGCAAAATCTTTTCACAACCTAATAAACGGAGCCCGGAGAGGCAGAGCTCGCCGCGTAATTGAGTCTTTGGTGGGCTTCGTGTTGTGGTTTTTGGGGACTGGCTTATCAGCAGAACACGCCGGATTGACCCTCCAGCAAAAAGGCACCGTTGCCATCCAATCTGCTTTCATGGGCAAAAACGCTTACAGCGGGAAAACCACAGGTGCTGATTCTTCAGCGTGTGCATCCCTGACCTGTGAAAGCAAAGCTTATTCAGTCGTTCTCTGACAGAAAGGCACCGCGCAGCAGAGAGCGACGGTTTAACCGCCTCTCACACAACCTGCTCAACCTTCTAACACCCTCTGAGTCCGTTATTTCAGGGGTTTTAATTTACTTCATTTTATGCATGCAGCTGTTAGACTAAAGGTTTAGTTGCATAAAAACAGAACAATAAGCAGCTTTATGGGTTTAAAACATTTACATAATGTGAAAGTTATTTTATAAAGCTAATTTATTTGCTTAACTTTCAATCAGGAGTTTGGGGTAAATGACATAAAACAAGCGATTAAGACTCATTTGAGACCTTGTGTGAGTTTCTGCTTCACTTCTACAGGAGCTGAACTGAAAGAATATTTTTGTTAAATCAATGGTTATTTATCATAAGTAAATTAATTTTGAGTCATTTAACCCTCCCACTGTCCTAATGGGTGTGGCCCCGCGAGGAAAGTTGACCATTGAGCAGGGTTGATGGTTTATTCCTTTGGGTCCATGTGGCAGGGGTGAGGAGTGAGCACCACCTCACCCCTTCCACGTGGACCTTAGGATAGGAAGATGCGTTGTTAATAATTTTATCCTTTGCACCTCACCTCATCCTTTAGGGTCTGTGCATTGCATGTTTAAACAGTATTAAAGCTGTTCTAGCGAATCTGCAAACAAGCTAGGTGTTGATCACCAACAGTCACGGAATGCTCACTCCTCCCCTTGGGTATCTTCCCTGAGACGCCTCTGCCGGAAACGGAAACCCGCAATGCCGGAGGAAACGAGATGGTGCTAAACACCAGTTGCTGCTTTTATTGTCTCGTAGTTTCCCTAAAGTTGAAGTGATGGCATCTGGCTGTTTCTCCTTTTCTAATATTATTGAGCCACGCACCTCTCACATCAGTGGGGTTCTGTTGCTAAATAAGCAAGTGCATAATGAATGGAGGACTCAGGGACGTGCGGTGGTTCGACAAGACCGACAACCGGATGGTCCAATGGTTGCTTTCGGTCTGAAAGGTGTTATTGGCAGAGGTTTTTATCCCCACAATATGTTTATAGCTATGCAATATTAGAATGCTAAGAAACATGAAAAAAAATGTTTTTCAATCTAATTTGTTTTCTAAATTTTCTATTGCAGTTTTAAATCTTTAAACATAAGATGTACTTTAATCAAAATAGAATAAAAAGCCTTGAAGTAGCCTTCACCTTTTTTAATAAAAATACCTAAAATGGCCTCGTCTACGTCACTCAGTTTGATTCAGGCCTCCTTAACCTCAGGAGCATTAAGCAGGTTACCCTCTACAGTAACAGTCAGCACGAGCAGGATGGAAAAGTCAGCCAGCCCTCAGTGCAACCTGCCATGGGCCACAGGCGATGAGGAATTAGGAGTGCAGGGGTCAAAGGCATATATAATTAAACCCCGGTTTGATTTAGTTTGGAAATACTTCTCCCTTAACCTCACCGAAATGAATCAGGAAACAGTCTGCCCTCCTCCATCTGCAGGCTGTGGAGGAAATAGGAGGAGCTCAGGTTCATGCTGCTCTAATGGATGTTTACACAACGCTCCATCAGCTAGTAGAATGACATGCCCCCACCCCAGGCTCCTGTCCTCCAGCTGCCTGAAATATTCATCAGATTTTTTTTTTTTGCTGAATTTTCTTCAGTAGTGCTTGTGGTTGGTTTCAGTCTTGATTGTCCATTGTTACCCACCTCTGGCTCTTTCCTCCCTCTCTGCTCTCCTCCCCCTCGTCCCCTCATCCCCTTTCCCTCGTACTCTCCTCCTTCCCCCTGCTTTTGCCAGTAACGGCCTTAACCATTTGGCTTCATGTCAAAGCAGGGGCCTTTTGTGGCTCTGTCACAAATCTGCCAGGAAAAACAGAAACCATCTGTTCAGGCCTGGGCCTGAGAGCGGATGAGGGTGTAAACACACGAGTTTAGCCTGAGCCCTGCCAGTTCATGTTGGACCACCGGGCCCACCGAAAGGCTTCAACAGCCTCTAAATAACTAGTTAGGGTCAGTTTAACGGTTTATCTTACTCGATCAAGTCTTATCACTAGGGTGATGCATCATCTGGTATCTGCCGACTTCTGTTTCAGAATAAACCTGTTTCCCAGTGTCTGATTTTTGATTGGACTGGTATCTGTGATTGATGAGAGATCTGTCGTTTTACGTCAGCCAAGAGAACAGCGTTCATGTAGCACGTGGCTAATTAGCATGTCAATACAGATGCTTATCATCAAGCTCAGCTAAAGCACTACTGTTAACTTCTGATGTAATTATGAATTTTCTCTGGGTTTTAAATTTAATTATGAAGCTAAATGTTGCATTTAAGGTCAATTCAACTGTTGGCTGGTATGGGATTTTTTTGAGGGCTTTTGTCTTTTTATTTATTTTATTCAAATAATATTAATTAACCTTGTTTTCTTCCTGCTTATGGATTGTTTCAAATATAAACTGTAAATTATTTGCATTTGTAAAAATGTTTTGTTTGTTTGCTAAATTGTTTACTTTCCTCTAAAGAGATTTCTATTTTTCTGCATTTTTCCAAATAACCTTTAAAAAAACATGAAATAGCATTTTTGTTATACTTTTAACCTCAGTTAAAGCCTAAGTAATGTTTTCCTTCCTTTGCTGCATTGCAGAGCTACCGAAGTGTAGAGCAAATACCAATAAAATAAAAATGTTTCATTTGGTTTTTAACTTTAAATCTATTTCACACATGCATACTTGTGTGCAGTTGCTCATTTTGGGAGCGTAGGCTCTGAGTGCGGCGATAGGAGAGTAAGCTCTTTGCTTGTCGGATAATCCAGCAGCCAGAGAGCTCCTGCAGATGGAAGCTTCTAAAACGCCTCTCATAACACTGAGCTTATGTTGTCACTATCTCATGTTCTGCAGAGTCTGCGTTGCTCTGCAGCGATTTAGTGGACTCTGGCAAAATTATTTAACAGCAGCCAGGACTTGTTCAGATTTCTATTTCAAATGTTAGCTTATCTTTTTCTTATACCCGATTTGGTTAGATGGTTTTAAATGCAGGTGTGTTGGATTGTTAGCCTTAGTCTCTCTCTCTCTCTCTCGCTCTCGCTCTCTCTCTCTCTCTCTCTCTCTCTCTCTCTCTCTCTCTCTCTCTCTCTCGCGCTCTTTTTTTATGAAAAAAAAGTTAAGTTTACTGTTAATCCCCAGTAGTTCCACACAAACAGCTAATAACAGGGTAGAAACAGAAGGTAATGAAAGTTAAAGTGTTGCTGTGGGCATATGGCAGCATGACAAAGTGCCTTTGATAGAGAAAAGTACACAGTCGTGTTTGAGACGGGACTGATGTGGCTTCAGAGAACCTAAATTTGACATGGAGGCGAGCTGAGAGGTAATCCGTCTGTCTGCCTTTGACACTAATTTACAGCGAAAAGCCTCGCTCAGCCGCAGTAATGCCATATTCATCACTGACGGCTTTTATCTCAGACATTATATAACTCAACTGCACGTTCAAAGAGTTGCCTGTAGTGTCTCACAAACAGCTGTCTCTCCTTCGTCAACATGGCTGCTTCACAGTCAGTGTTTACAAGCAGCTCTCATTGGATTTTGGCTTCCTGATTTAAAAAGAAAAATCTGTTCCACAGACATTTATTCTCTTTACCATTACATCCAGCTGCATTAGTTCACCAGAGCACCTGTTAATTCCCATTCAAAAATGTTTTCATTAAGCCCGCCCTTATATAATAGTACTTGACACGGTGTAAGTGATGGAGAGGCAGGGTGACCTTTCCTTGTGTCTGCCAGGCTGTTGCTGGGGCCGTGTCGTTGTCGGCTCACAGCGAGGAGGCAGAGCGCCGCTGCTGAGAACAGTCATTAAGCACCGAGCTCTGCTCCACTCGACACTTTTGATCTGCACATTTCAATTAGATTTCACATCAGGACGCCTGCCTTCCCTCAGTTAGCACCTGCAGCCCGCCTTTCCAACTGGCCGAGCAGGTTGAATAGGGAGTCCAGACCCGCTCTGAGAGATGCATAGACATCACACAGCATTTTCAGTAGCTGCTATTTATTTTTACCAATAGTCCAAATATGGCCTCTACGAGTAGAAAGTAAAACTCCTTTAGGAGGCTTTTGTGATTCTTGTTTAATCGATCCTGCTTCTTCAGATGTCTAAAAAAGTAACCATCTCAGGCTGTGAGGGTTCACGTTACGTTTCTTTGTTGTAGTCGCACCTTAATTCACCCTGAAATGTGAGAACATTTCTCTAAGCTCAGTTCGTCGATGTTCCCAGCAACGCTTCGCCCGATAAGATGGAGTCCTGCCGAGTTTTGCAGATATGAATTTTTCTTAAGAACCACATGAAGGGCGAGTTTATTAAAATGGCCTAAAACCCACTGAGTTTAGCATTTTCTGCCAATCAAAGCAGTGACTGAGGAAAACTAAACTGCGATTGAAGAATAGCTCCCTTTTTACGTTTTAACAAACAAATACCAACCGTTTCCAGCAGATTAGTGTTTCACCTGACGCGTTGCTAAAATCCAACATTTTACAGCAACATCTGAATGTTGATTTCATCAAATTGGCCTCCTCGCTGTTTGTTTTTTGTTTCAGTTTATAGACGCTGTTGCTGAATGGCAGTTAATGTGTTTTAGAGAGCAATGGACTGACTAATTTAAGTTTAGCATCCGAAGCAGAGAAGGAAAACAGTCAATAGTCATTAAACCCCGGGAGCTTTGTTGAACAGCAGTTTAACAGCGCTCAGACTGTAGCCGGCTGCCCTCTGGGCTTTAAAGATTACAGGTGCCTTACTCTTCGGTAAACAGCCGTACAACATGACTTTATGAATTTGTTATGGGGCCAGTGGAGGGCTAATAACTGGGTACAAGCTTGACGGTAAAACAACACGGTCACGTTAGAGTCCTGTCAGCGGTTTTTGAAGCGTTGTGTCTTCGGAGCGTAGCCGGAAGCAGCTGTTATTATGCACAGGTTGCTTCAGCAAAGTGCTTTCTGATCCGTGATTGCATGTGTTAATGTTTCAGTTGGGTATTGATTTCCTGACGGCCTTTTGTACACTGGATTTATCCGCCTGGCTCGCCGGCTAGTGCACCCCTCTGAATGTTTGATTAAAGTTCAATTGACTCTTCTAGCAAAGGGGCGAGGAGCCATTTCACTCCCTATTTGTAGCGCCAAAGCTCTGCCTGACACGTTCTTTTGTTCCCATTCAACCTCCTGCCACCCAGGCAGCCACCAATGCACTGATCCTAATATCCCTGCATTCACGCAGCCTGCTCGCCTAATCCGGGGACAGACAGGGACGCAGTTCAAACATGTCCAGCCGGCTCCAAATCCCGGCATGGACTGACCCGCTCCATGGCCTTTCTGTCTAATATAATTCCATCTTCTCTCATTGAATCCTGCGATTTGGTCGCCGTCGTTTGGTCAATAACATGAAATATCGATAAAATCCTCAATCTAAAGGTTTTAATGTTTTCTTCATGTTATGTTTCTTTCAGGGAGAGTTAATTACCTTCTACTACTACTGGAAGAAGACGCCTGAGGCAGCTAGCTGCCGAGCCCACCGTAGACACCGCCGCCAACCCGTTTTTCGCCGTATCAAGACACGAACTGCTTCAACTCCTGTGAACACACCCTCACGCCCTCCTTCCAGCGAGTTTTGTGCGTGTATCCCACATGACGTGACCTTTAACCTCTGGTGCTAAAGCGCTGTATGTGAAGGGCTTGTTCTGTGTGGCTTTTTCAGTGGACCTCAGCTCTGCCAGTGAAGATGACTTTGATAGTGAAGACAGCGAACAGGAGCTAAAGGGCTACGCCTGCCGGCACTGCTTCAGCACCAGTAAGAAAAGCATCATATGGACTCAGTAGGCTGATGCTCATGTAGTCCCGCCCAACGCAGGGCTGTGAAGCAGATGGGCATCAGAGAACGTCCGGATTAATTAGACATGAGCCACAGCTCATTCACTCTCTCCACCTAATCCTCCCCCCTTTAAACAGCTGGCTCCCAGCTGATCATAATGGGTTGCCATCACAAGGGTAGCAAATAACTTATTATTGATCACAGCTCAGACTCAAAATATTTAATTATATTATATTCTTGCATGGAATTATATTTCTTCCCTGAGACCTTATCTTATGCATTCCATGTTTGTCTGCTCGTTTCGGTGTGTTGTTTTTATCTTTCACCACCTGTGAGAGTGTCTTATTTCACAACTGCAAATGGCTTTCCTCAGCCTCCAAGGACTGGCACCACGGGGGCCGGGAGAACATCTTACTGTGCACCGACTGTCGCCTTCACTTCAAGAAGTACGGAGAGCTGCCCCCCATCGAGAAGCCTGTAGACCCGCCGCCATTTATGTTCAAACCTGTCAAAGAGGAAGAGGATGGACTCAGTGGGAAGCATAGCATGAGGACCCGACGGAACCGAGGCTCGGTACGCCAGTGCTTCTGCTCCACTCCTATCCATTTTCACCTTTAGGAAACAATTCTTCAGCTATCCTTCGAGAGACGAGCAGCCTAGTCTTTTATGTTTTATCAAAAGTTTAACTCTAAACTTTACGAAAGCTTGACATATTCTTGACTGTGCTTTTTTTATTAAGATGTCAACGCTACGTAGTGGTCGTAAGAAACAGACAGTCAGTCCCGATGGCCGAGCCTCGCCTACCAATGAGGACTTGCGCTCCAGCGGTCGGACTTCGCCTAGCGCTGCGAGCACCGACAGCACGGACAGCAAGACAGACTCCATGAAGAAGCCCAGCAAGGTAAACATTACGTAGAGCCGTCATGGAGCTGGTTTCTGTGCGCTTGAATCTGTGTGATGGTGACTCTGATGGCGCTGCTGATTTGACTCAACAGAAGATAAAAGAGGAGACTCCTTCACCCATGAAAAGTGCCAAACGGCAGAGAGAGAAGGGAGCGTCAGACACAGAAGAGCCCGAAAGAGCCAATGCCAAAAAGTCCAAGACACAGGTGAGTCCCTGGTCTTTGTTTAGCCAGTCTGAGTTTCTTTATGTGATCAGGAGTAACGAACCTCATCTTGATTTCCTCAGGAGCTGAGCCGACCAGACTCACTTTCAGAATGTGAAGGTGAGGGAGAGGGTGAGGGCGAGAGCTCTGATGGGCGAAGCATCAACGAGGAACTCAGTAGTGATCCAAAGGACATTGATCAGGACAACCGAAGCTCCTCCCCGAGCATCCCCAGCCCTCGGGACAACGAGAGTGACTCTGACTCTTCTGCCCAGCAGCAGCAGCTCCTGCAGAGCCAGCATCCTCCTGTCATCCAATGTCAGCCAGGAACCTCAGCTGCCTCTTCAACACCCGCTCCACCTACAACCTCAGCCCCGTCGCTGCCCCCACAGATCTCCCCCGCTGCTTCCTCCGCCTCTCTACCTCCTCAGCCTCTGACCCAGGCCAGTCCGATGTCTCTGATCCAATCTGGGGCACTGCTTCACCCTCAGCGGCTACCTTCTCCTCATTCGCCCATGACTCAGGCTCCACCCTCTGGCCCCTCAGTCCCACCTCCATCTTTACCCGGCCCTCATCATGGACCCATGCCCCCCATGCCACATCCACTACAACCTGGACCCTCACACATGCCCCACCCTCACGCCATGACCCCTCAGGGATTCCCTATGGGTCCCTCTCAGGTCCCACCCCCTCCCATCGCTGCTCAGTCACAGCCGCGAGCTCACACACCACCTTCGTCATCCTCCCAGCCTCCCAGAGAACAGCCCCTGCCACCTGCACCAATGTCCCTGCCTCACATCAAACCCCCACCGACTACACCCATACCTCAGATGGCCACCCCGCCATCTCACAAACATTCGCCTCATGTTTCAGCACCTCCATTTCCTCAGATGCCTTCAAATCTGCCTCCACCTCCAGCCCTAAAGCCCCTCAGCTCCTTATCCAACAATCATCCTCCACCCACACACCCACCGCCCCTCCAGCTCATGCCTCAGGGGCAGCAGCTCCAACCCCCACCAGCCCAGCCTCCAGTTCTCACCCAGTCCCAGAGCCTCCCGCCTTCAGTCAGCCACCAACCTCCTCCAGCGCCTCCTCTTCCACCCTCCACAACAGCCTCCCATCCCAGCGGGCCACCACAGCCGCCCTTCTCACTTCCTTTCAGTACTGTTCTACCTCCAAGCGGCCCTCCCCCACCGTCTTCAAACTCTATGCCCGGTTTACAGCCTCAGTCTTCATCAGCATTGTCTTCTTCCATCTCTATGCCACTTCCTGCTTCGGTCACCTGCGCCAGTCAGGGCCCCACAGTCCCACCTGTGCACATCAAAGAAGAGCCTTTAGACGACACGGAAGAGCCAGAAAGCCCACCGCCTCCACAGAGAAGCCCCTCCCCAGAGCCTACCATCGTTAACACGCCAAGCCATGCCAGTCAGTCAGCACGGTACGTCTGGTAACACCAACAAAACTTATCAAAGGGGATGAAAGCTATCGTCCTAATAAAAAAAAATTAGATGTCACCAGCAAAACAAGCGTCCACAGTTGGCCTGAAGCTGGTCATTGTTTTAGGTTATGAGGGATGGTGCATGGGGGGATTAATTGTAGGGAGATGTGAGTGAACTAAGGATACCTGGCTCTCAGACTGAGAACTTTAATTCATAGTCAGCATAGAATAACACTAGAGCAGGGCTGTAGCACCACCGCTACCTGCATGTTTTTTATGTTTGTCTGCACCAACACACCTGGTTTGAATCGATGGGTGATTAACAGGCTTCTGACGAGGTGAATCAGGTGTGTCGGTGCAGGAAAACCTCTAAAACAGGCAGAGCAGTGGCCCTTCAGAAATGAGTATCCTGGAAGCTCATTGAAGATGGGTTTGATCTAAATGGAACATTGAACTAGAACTCTGCTCACTTTTGTCTGATGGATTTCCTGCAGGTTCTACAAACACCTGGATCGGGGTTACAACTCCTGTGCTCGGACAGATTTCTACTTCACTCCACTGGCCTCGTCCAAACTGGCCAAAAAGCGAGAGGAGGCTCTGGAGAAGGCGAAGAGGGAAGCAGAACAGAAAGCGAGGGAGGAGAAGGAAAGAGAAAGGGAAAGAGAAAAAGAGCGGGAAAGAGACAGAGAGCGGGAGAAGGAGGTTGAGCGAGCAGCGGTGAGTTCTCCACGTGTTCCATTTTTATCTCGGTGTGTGATTTGTTTTATCTCGTTAATCGTTCCTTTTCTGTTCTTACAGAAAGCCTCCAGTTCCTCTCATGAGAGCCGGATGGGCGAACCTCAGATGGCCGGACCCGCCCACATGCGCCCGCCCTTCGATGGCCCTCCCACCACCATTGCAGCTGTGCCTCCATACATTGGGCCCGACACCCCTGCTCTCCGAACCCTCAGCGAGTATGCCAGACCCCACGTCATGTCGCCCAATAATCGAAGCCACCCCTTCTACATGACCATCAACCCCGCGGACCCGCTGCTGGCCTATCACATGCCCAGCCTGTATAACGCTGACCCAGCCATGCGGGAGCGTGAATTGCGAGAGCGGGAGATGCGAGAGCGGGAGATTCGTGAAAGGGAGCTTAGGGAGAGGATGAAACCCGGCTTTGAGGTCAAACCCCCAGAAATGGACGCACTCCACCCTTCCACAAACCCCATGGAGCACTTTGCCAGGCACGGGGCCCTCACTTTACCCCCCATGGCCGGTCCCCACCCATTTGCCACTTTTCACCCGGGCCTGAACCCTCTAGAGCGTGAGAGGCTGGCCCTGCCAGGGCCTCAGCTGCGGCCCGACATGAGCTACCCAGAGAGGTTGGCTGCAGAGAGACTCCACGCTGAAAGGATGGCCACGGTGGCCAACGACCCCATTGCACGTCTACAGATGTTCAACGTCACCCCGCATCACCACCAGCACTCACACATCCACTCCCACCTCCACCTGCACCAACAAGATCCTCTGCACCAAGGTAAACAAAAGCCCTGCTCATGTGTAACACTGAAGGAACAGTTTAATTAATGAAAGTTTAGTTTTATAAAAGCTTTTATAGCTAGAAACTGTAACATACTTGTCAGCACTGTAGACTTACCACAGCTAATTGGTTACTTATCATGTAAACACATATTTTTAAGAACTTTTGATAATGTTTTATGAAGTAAATGTACTTGGATGTTTTAATATGGTTGCTGAATTCTAATGTGAGCTCTTTTCTGATTACTAAGCTGTAATTATCCGTATCAAAGACTCTGAGGGGAAATATAAAAGCCCAGAGTCAAAGGAGCCAGAAGTGTTGCCAACTCTATGAACTTGGTGCTTTAATCGGTGGTTCTGAGAATCTTTGACCAAAGAACAGACTATTTTAATTGGAAGTTAAATGAGTAAAATATGAGCATAAATAGGTATTTAATCTGCTATGTTTATTATAAAAATGAAAGTGTAAAATAGAAAAATGTAAACTAACCAGTTAATAATGTTGTAATTATATAGAAATAAATTAACAGCTAGTTAATTTATATTTTATCAAATATTCTGTGAATGCTTCAGATAGTTTTACTTCTCTCATCACGTTCAAAAGTGAATAAAAAAAACGATTTTAAATTTTTTTTTTACTATTTGACCTGAAACTTGATGGTTTAAAGTCATCTGTCACAGAACCAAGAGAGGAGTGAAACAGTCAGAAGTTGTGTATTTTGTTTGTGATGAACTGTATGAGTGTACCTTGATCCTAAAGACTCTGACACCCAAAAGGTGGTGGTGAATGCCTTGTATGTCCTCCAGGTTCGGGGGCCCACCCGCTGGCAGTAGACCCTCTGGCAGCAGGACCTCACCTGGCACGCTTCCCCTACCCGCCCGGCGCCATCCCCAACCCCCTCCTGGGCCAGCCGCCGCACGAACACGAGATGCTGCGCCACCCAGTCTTCGGTAAGCTCTCAGACAAGATCACCTAATCTGAATCTTTTCACGCTGAGCTTTTATTAATTATTTGTTTTTATTTTCCAGGTGCTCCGTACCCACGGGACCTACCAGGAGGTCTTCCACCACAGATGTCAGCGGCCCACCAGCTCCAGGCCATGCACGCCCAGTCAGCGGAGCTCCAGAGACTGGCCATGGAACAGCAGTGGCTCCATGGACACCATCACATGCACGGAGGACCGTTGCCTGGCAACGAGGACTACTACAGGTACGATTTTCAGCAGAAACTTGCTGTAATAAGATGTCATCAAAAGTTTAAAACTCATTTCTTCTATTTTAGCCGACTGAAGAAGGAAAGTGACAAGCAGCTGTAACCAAGCGGGGAACTGAGGAGTGCAGGAAACAGGAAGTTGTCACAAAGCGGTCTTGTCGAGGCTCCTACAGACCTCAGAACACATCCAGTCTTGAAGAACAGAAAACAGACCAAGTGGATCTTCTGAGAATTTCACATCTTTAGTTTTTTGTTCCTTTCAAGGACCTTTTACCTTTTTTATTTTAACGATTATTTTTCAAGACATTGACTTTGTTTGGCGTCTAACCAGTAGTGACAACATCCTCGAGACTCCTGCATGACAAGCTTCCCTGACATTTTTTGTAGGTGCTAGAACAAGACACTGTGCTTATTAAGAAGAAGAAAAAAGGACAAAAAAAACTGTCTGACCATTTATGGAAAATAACAAGTGCTATCTTAAATTCAACATTTATTTTAATACATTGTTGGAGGTTTTTTCATAATTTTAAAAAAGCTACAGCATGGCGTTTTTCGAGTCTGTAAATAGTATATATAAACATATAATTATTATTATAATTATTATTATTACTAGGTGTGGACTCCAAGTCGTTTCAGCCTCCAGTATAATTGTTTTGAAGCATTATCCCTTGTTTCAGAGGGGAGCGCCATGGCATTATGCGAGCAGTTTCTGAGAGTTGCGCTTCAGTTGTGACATCACTGTGTTAGATTTAGTCCCACATACGTACTGTATGTAAACCCCCCACCCCGTGACGCCCTCCACATCCATTCTTCACCCTGTGACACACAGCATGTTGTCAGAATGTGTCGACTCGCCCCGTTCAGTTACTGATTTAAAACACTTGAAGTCACTGATGCTTCAGTGGAGCGTGCACTGAGGCTGCAGATTGAGAAAAGAAAAACTTTGCACTGAAAGAGCATCCTCGAGCTCGACCAGTTTTTATCCTTTTAGTTTTATTTAAGGAGTTCCTCCTCTTTTTTTTTTAAACTGAACATTTTAGGAAGAATTAGTTGCTTTGGTCCATTTTAAATTGATTATTTTTCACCATAAGAAACAGGACTTTGATGTTTTTAGCATTTGCATGTTTATGTCACTTTCCCTTGTCTGGTCCAGTCACCGGTGTTTAGTTTCAGGGCTGAGTCGTGCTTCAGCTCAACGGTAATGATGTTCACTGTGACTCGAGACCACCAGGAGGGGCGGCGGGACGCGTAACCAGTGTGTCGCTCTGCCCAGTCGCCTTGATTCCTTTAGGACACACACAGTGGTGTATTTGTGTGCTGCCGACTGTTCCATGTAGCGTGTCATACCAGTGCACAAGCCCACTTTTTATTATTATTGTTATTTTGTTATTTCCAATGCTGCAGCCATGATGCAAGTTCTGTGTTTGCTCCGTGCACTAAGACTGTTTGTCTGTCATGGACACTTTAAAAAACTGTGGCTTTTCTTATATTTCCACTTTCAACCAGTTGAAGAAATAATCTGAATCTAAAAACATTTAAAACTTTATTGGAAGTGCCGACGACAGCCCGTCACTTTGTCTCTTCTTCATCGTCATCCTTTTTGCCTCATTTCCCGACAAATTCCTCGCCTTTTATTCCCCTTTTTGTGTCTCTGGAACCCTTGATGTTAAGTGTTGTCAATGGTTTAGCTTCTTGTTTCAAAGCGGCAATAGCAGAATGGAAATTCTGACTGCTAAGATTTATATATATACTGGTATCTTGAAGCTTATTGTATATACGAGTAGTCGCCATGGGGATGACACAATGTAAACAAAAAGTAGAAATAATAAGAAAAATTGTGAGTCCTGTGTTCTCTCCATTTGAGTATTTTGTAATTTTTTTGAAAAACTTGTGGAATTAAAATAAATAAGTTACACCACGGATTATGTCTCTTTTTGTAGTTTAATAATCTGCTATAATCCAGTTTTAGAGGGAGTTAAGTGTGCACTCAGACACTGAATTACCTACAGTAGTTCGATTAACTCAATTGAAGCGTTTGGGGAAACAAAAATTATATTTTTTTAGAGAACAGATTCTTGTTTTTTCTTCAGCCTTCTATTTTCTCAGCTTCACAAGGCCTCATCCCAGCAGCAGGTAGCGAGTCTCCCAGGCTGAATATTCCTCTGAAACATCAAAGCCGGGCTAAGCCACACAGAACACCCACTCAGGCTGAGATGCCTTGCTATCAGCGGGGCAGGGCTGTCATTTCGTCTTGCGCGTGGGGGAGTGATAGACCAATCTGTGATGCTGTGCCTCAACGATGGCTGTCATTTTGAGAGGGAGCCATTATTCCACTTGCAGCTCTCTGAAATGATGCCCTGTCCTCAGGAAAACCGAGGTTCCTCTCAGGTTGTGGATGTTGTGCGACGGTGGCAGCCGTGCGGGGAGGCGCAGCTCGCTATTGTTGTTTGCTTCACCTCCTCATAAAACAAGACGACATCAGAGCTGAGCAAAGCTAGCTGGTTGAATAATTCATCCCCCCTCCCCTCCTTCACACCAGCGATGGAGTGACTGTGACTTGTGTCAGCTCAAATCCTTCTCATAATGCTGTGTGTACCCCTCAGGCAGCCACACGGGGATGCCTGCCCTTAAAAAAAAGCTCTGTCTGAATAGCAATATGTCTTGTGCTGTTATTGTGTTTTTTGCAGCAGGTCCCAGACATGGAGCCTCCTCGTCTCCTCCATCTTCCTCTTTCTTTCCCCCCACTGGGCCTGCCTGCTTGCAGAGCGTGATGCTCTCTGTGGCAGAGAGGAGCCTCCACGCTGCTGTGCTGCAGCCTTGTTGCCAAACAAGTTCCCGATCATCTAAAAATAAGCTGCGTTCAAATAAAAAAGCAAATCTGCAGCTGCTGCTAGTCTTTAGTTACGCTTCAGAGATCCCCAGTTTTTGATGTCTGATTATCTTTTTATTTTATTTTATTTTTTTACCATCAGTGCTGTTAGTTGGTTTTATTGCCTCTTTTATTCGCTTCCAGACCAAAATCCTGTCATTTATAAAACAAGCAGCCTATATTTATGTAAAATCTCAACTCCATAAATTGAGCACAGCTGTTGGGATTGGACGTCAGTGATTAAGGATAATTAAACGCCTCAAAAATGCAAATGAGACTAATATGCATGCATGCAGTTTATTTAAAACACACTCATCTCAGCATTTTAGCGTTCTGAATATTTATGAGTCAAACAGCCTTTGATTTTGAAGGAAAGGTCGACATTTTTGCTGTAAAATCACTGGAATCATAACTGGGACTGGGAGGGAAAGTGAGTCCATCAGAAGAGACACGCGTCTATCAGATCTCTGAGTTTACCTCATCCTGCTCTGATTAGCTCTTCTTCTCATCACTCAATCAAGTCTAAAATTACAAGAAAAAAAACATGAAAGGAATTAATGAAAACTATCAGCATAAAGTATTTTATATTTTGGAAAAGATCTTTTCTGTTTATGGAAAGCTGCAGCTTGTAGTTTGTGTTCTTCACCTGCTTTGATCACCAAACGTTTAATCTGGATAAATCCTCCTCAGCCTGTAAATGTAATCCATCTGAGCCACATGTGGACAGCAGCTGTTTGATTTAATCCTGAATCAGTTTCTCACACACTTCATTTATTTACTGATGGGTGCATAATCAAAATGGACCAGACACATGGTTTTTCACTCTTATTTAGTATAATGAGCATGTTTTTATTGACAGTACACAATTGTAAAACACATCAGAAATAAGTAAAAAAAATAAGTAGCTCGCTTTGACGGGGAAAGCTGCATGTTTATATGGTGAGGAGAATAAGTGTCTAACAGGGTAAATGTGAGAATCAGAAGGAAACCAGATGTAAACATCTGACTGCATTTCAAAATAAAACACCTTAAACCATTTAATAGGTCTGTGATGATCATATCTGATACTTTATTATTGCTGGGGAAGTTTTATCCTGGCGTCATATGTACAAAAATAACAGTAAAATATTTTAAATAAAGACTTTAATTATGAAATCCTGAGGAAATTATCTGGATCTGCTGTCAGTTTGACCGTCTTAGGTCTATGTGTGTGTGTGTGTGTGTGTGTGTGTGTGTGTGTGTGTGTGTGTGTGTGTGTGTGTGTGTGTGTAGCTTCTTGCTGTGTTTGAGGCTCCTCTGTCTCTAATGATATCCGTCTCTCACATTCCTCTCATAGCCAATCCAGATTCCCTCTTGTCCACACTAGCAGATCAGCTCCATGCAGCCACTGACACTCTCAAAGCGCACGCGCACACACACACACACACACACTAGGATAAACGTCAGGAGGTATCTGGAGCTGCACACCACAAACCTCACACACCCTGTCCCCTTCTGCTTCTATTGTCCTGAGCTTTATTCCGAGGGAGCAGCCTGAAGTCAGAGGAACTCTGTTTAATAAAGCGTGCCAGGTTTGGGTCCTTGTTGGCAGGGCCGAGACAGTACAAAGCTCAGACACCAGACTTCCAGGCTCCTCTTTAATGTGTTGTCATAAAGCATGCAGCTGGCACACACTTAACGTTAGCTTTAACTCTACTGCAGCCCAGTCAGGCCAGGGTGTTGTCCCTCCAACTGTCCTCATACATACTGCAGAGTCACAGAGCCCTGACATTTCAGCTCCCTCACTGCACGCCACTTCAATTTACGACTCACCCAGTGGAAAATCTGGAAAAATAAGGGCCTGCAAAAATCCTCTGCCGTCATCTCAAAATACCA
Source organism: Nothobranchius furzeri (assembly GCF_043380555.1). Taxonomy (NCBI): domain Eukaryota; kingdom Metazoa; phylum Chordata; class Actinopteri; order Cyprinodontiformes; family Nothobranchiidae; genus Nothobranchius; species Nothobranchius furzeri. Next base: position 28,819,421 of record NC_091755.1, read on the forward strand.
GGACAGTGGAGGGAAACTGTCTCTTCTGGCAGCTCTCTGTCATAAATATTTTTTAGGGGGGGATAAGACTTCAGGCTAGGATCTGATTTACTTCCCCTCCTCTTAATGGACAGAGGAGCTCAGAAACAGCCTGCCATGTGGCTAACCCTAACCCCTTTAATGTGCAGTCATGTGGGTTTCATTACCTTGGCCAAGCCAAAAGCAGATTTGTTTTGGTGAAGCGTTTGCAAACAAATTATTTCAGCCCTACAATCTGCTGTATTTAATCTGTGTTTCAAATACAAACAGGAAGTTTGTTCTAATAAATTCAAACTCATTAATTATGCACGACATAAATAAAGTAAAGTAGATTTCTTCTGTAATCGTAAAAGCTTTGTATAAATACTATTCTATGATCATTTAAATACCATAAGGCCATTTCTAGATTTCTACAGTTATTTCCAGCCAGTGGCGTATCTACAAAACATTTGGGATGGCCAGATAGGGGCACAAATTTGGACAAGGGTGGCGCATGTATCTCGGGTCTCATAACTTTAAAAAAAAGCAATTGTTTTTACAAAATTACTAAGCATTAATCCTAATCTAACTGGCTACTATGAACCAAAAATAAAGTCCAAGAACAAAACCAATGGTGCACTTTTATAAAAAATTATCTATTTCTACAACTAAATGCACACATTTATTATAATAAAATTGGGACTATCTCTGAATTAGAAAAGAGAGGATGGCGCACTTCGGATGAAGTAGATGTCATTTCCAAGCTAGTATTTTAGTGTATTTTGAGTTTTTGTTAATGAGTAATTATTTAAATATTTTTCAACTATAAGAGGTGAGCTTTAAACACTAATATCAATGAAAAAAATTAAATAGCCTCAACATCACCAAGAAATGAAATATCTGTCCTGGTTTGCTGTTTTGTTTGAACCCAATAGTCTCATTATCAGAATTTCAAAAGTGTTTGAGCATGAACCAAGCTCAGTTTATTGCTGAAAGTACTAAAACGTTAAAAAGTAATAAACTTCCAAATGTCATCTTACTTTTGATATTTTATTGTTTATTTGTTTTAGATTAAATGTTTCTATAGAATAAATGTTCTAGATGTTTTACTGTCTTGCCCCCCCCAGTCCCCTCTCCGGACACACCCCTGTTTTCAGCAGAGTTAACGGTTGAGCTAGCTAGCAGTAGATCTTCTGGTTTGCTATAAATTTCGTCATATTTCTAATGTATTAAAGATTTTAAACAACACTGACAGCAACATTTTGTATTCAAATCAAAATGTCAGATGTTTCTGACCAATCAGGTAGAAGAATTTGGGCCTAGCCACACCCCAATTCTCAAAAAATCATTGTTCCTTGGGTCAAAAATCTTTAAAGACCTTAACCAGAAGTGACCTCATCACCAACGGGTGGAATTTTAATTATATTTAGTAAAAAAATGACAAAATTATTATTTTTGTACAGGATTAAATTAGAAAGTCATGTTTGCACTTCTTCACTCCATTTATTTCTGAATAATGTCCTTTTGCTTTTTAAACTGAATTCAACACTATGACTGTACGCTACAAGTGTTTGGAGCTGCAACGTGGTAAAAAAGTCATGCTGCACACTAAATATACACTTTGTGCTACTTTCATCCTTTATATTGATCCAACAAAGAAACGGAGCGAGATGCTCACAGCTGAGCAAATGTTAAATCAGATGTGGAAATGTCTCATGGTGCTAAGTGCAATACAACCCAGAGAAATGTTTGGAGCACAGATGTGACAAAAATATTTGCAGCTTCAACTTTCGACTCATGCATAAGTTAAGTTTGCTCTCCTTGTTTCAGCAGAAATCAGAATATGTTGTCTTCTGTGTGGAGTCTTTTTCTTGTGTCTAAATGGGCTGTAGACCTGGTCGATGGCCAACAAGCTCCAGTCGTTCATCAGCAGAAACCTGGTGGAATGAGAAGGTCCGTTTTGTTGGCAGGAACCAACCAAACCAGCTTGTGTGACAGCCAATGAGGCAGGAGAAAAGCTGGAAGATCTAGAGAAAAGAAGGAAACCAGATTTAGTGAGGCCCAGGACTGAGTCTGCTGGGTGGATGGGACGCTGTCCTCCCCAAGGACTCTGCAGGAATAACCCCGGCTTTCCACAGCATCCGTCAGCAGCACGTTACTGCAGCAGCACGTCATAGCTGCTGATAGGAACGGCTGTGGTCAACAGAACCTTTTCCACAGGAGCCGTCAGCAGCCGTCAGCAGCGCGAGTCGGCCGCGTCTCAGGAGCAGCATGTCGCGGCCTTTACGCGCCGGTTCTATTTCCTACGCGCGACGCCTCTGAAACGGGTCAAGTTCAACATTTTTGGGGAAGGAAAGACAGGAAATCGGACGCGGAAATGGAGAGAAGCTCCCGAGATTTTCAGAATAAAGAACGTACTGCCTTCCGGTCGCTTTACTTTAAAAAAGGTTACTAACTGTGCGGCCCCGTGAGAAGTTATCACCTAGCTAGCGGTCTCCTTTGTTTTTCAGGTCCGTATTGGCGATTATAAAACGGACAGAATATAAAAACACAAACATTTTGGAGCCATGTTGTAGTTTTCTCCTGCTTGTTGTTGTGTTTACTGACGAAGTCACTCGTGTGACTTCGTGCCCTGTCGGTGACAGCTGCTCCTCTGTTGCGTCGCGTCTCGTGGGAAGGGCCAAGCAGCAGCTGTAGTATGTACAGTCTATGAGCTAGACGTGCTGCTGCAGTAACGTGCTGCTGACGGCTCCCGTGGAAACCCGGGGTAAGTCAGCAAGCAGAAACGACTCGCCACCATCATTAACTAATGGCCTCTCATGCAGAAAATCCAGCTTCAGCTCTTACCCTGTCCTGGTTCGCACACATGGTCTAGACTGAGACTACCAGACCAGAGTTAGTCTCCCCAGCTGTGAGGCGACTGCTCCCCCTCTCATCCTGTTGTTTCCCAGGCATGTAACCAGAAAGGAAAAGATGGTCCGAGGGTCTAACAGGGGGTTTTGAGGTGCAACCAGGGCCATCTTGGAGGCAGGCAGCAGCCTGACCTTGTGTTTGTGCAGTGGCCGTTCCGTGATAGATGGCATTGCCAGAGCTCTCGCCCGCTGCGCCACGGGGCTGTCCACTTGCCCTGACGCAGATGGATCGGCCTTTGTTTTCTCCCCCACCCTCACCTCTGCTGTGTAATTAATCATCAGTGCAACTTCATAGACAGAAAGTGACCCGCCACCGGAGGCTGCTGGGAGATAAACTCACCTGCAGGCGAGTGAAGGTAGTTTTCCAGGACAAGCACCACCAAGGAGATGGTAAAAGAAGATGTTTAAATGCACGCCGCTCTCTGCAGCCCTACGGTTATCAAAGCAAGAAGCCCATTATTTCCCCCTGCTCCTGAGTACGATTTATCTTGGACGAAAACATCGTCTATGGGAAGATTCAGTAGCAATAGACCATCTCACATTTTTTACACCAAGGCCTGCTTTCTATCGGTCTTTTGCTTCGTCCACACCGTGTGTTTTCTGCTCCATTTCACAAGATAATCAGGCTGTGGGCTAAAACGGGCAATGTAGGTTTGGATTTTATTCTCTCCCTAAATAATAAAAACCATCATTTCAAAACTGAATTTTGTGTTTACTTGTGTTATCTATGACTAATGGTTAAATGTGTTTGATGTTCAGAAACATTTTGTGTGACAAATAAGAATAAGAAATCAGGAAGGGGGCAAACAGTTTTTCACACCACTGTATATATCTCTACTTATGACCAATAGACTGTGATATTCTATTTAAGTATTAAATATCCACCCTGCTTGGTCTTTATCAGAAGATTCTAGGATTTTTGCTTTATTAAGTAATTGTACACACTTCGTTTTGATTCAGAAAAGAGTCAGGTTTATAAAAGTAAGAAATTATTTTGCAAACAATTAAAACATGACTAGTTAACTACGCATTTACTGTGAGTGGATGGAACTAAATGTGCTGTATAAAACCTATGTGTGAATGCGGTGTTAGTCAGAACTTCCATATCTAGGAAAGATGAGTTCTGGATGTAAAATAATTTGGTTTGCGTTAAGCTGTGAAGTTGGTTGTTATCAAAACACATCAGACGCTATCTGTCATGTCTACTTCACCCGCTCTCTGAGACCCTTGTGATAGATCCGGAATGTCAAAGTCCTCGGACTTCCAGGTGCCGAGGTCCGTAGAAGAAACTGCGGCCCCCACAAAACCGGTCTTAGAGTTGTCTCTAGGTCACAACAGAGGATGGAACCATGCGTCTGGTGGACTCTTAAGGAGCCTAAGCAGTATCAGCTCGTTTGCAGGAGCTGTTGCTTATCAGCTTTGCAGGTGCAAAAAGGTTTTGACAATGTGTCAAAATCTCTGATGGTTAAAGAGGTGTGCTTCAGATGGTCGGTCTAAAACTTTCTCTAGAACTGCTGAATCACCCAGAGTGACCCAGTTTTAAGGTTTAGATGTTATGATCTGCACAGCCAATCAAAGGCCGACAGGCTTGAGAGATGTTACCAAGACAACTCAGAAACACGCCTTCTTTGACCGGATGTTCTGACTGGGTAAAAGACTATTTATGTGTCAGAGTTTAACGTAACCTTACTTGTTATGGTGCAAGTGCAAATGTTATGACCTTTGCCATATAAACCTGCGGAACCACATTGCAGTCATTGTAGACATAACATTCATTTCAAACTTCAATAATTGAGCACAGATTAATGAAGCATTTCATTATAATATAATTATTATAAGCAGCAATAAACAAACGTTTATTTAATGATTATATTATAAGTCATGGAAAAAGTTCATATTGATTTAGGAAATCATTCTTGAATTTAGCAACTGATCCGAGCTGGAGTGTTCCTTATGTGGAGGCCTTGGGGAAGAAAGTTATTGTTGACATGTCGTTATCGGTTGTCAGAGCTGCAGTCTGTGAGCTCCAGCTGGTATGAAGGCAGGCTCATTTAAAGAGAACACATGTGTCTCCTGTCTGACCAGATGTTGAATAGATGTTGAAAGGTCAAACTGTACCTAAAACTGACCGTTGCTGGATGTTACATATCCATGCTACTAATGCTTTTCATGCTCTGCTTGAAATGGAAAAACAAAAAAATTAATTAATTAAAATGAAAAAAGAAGCATTTCATAAAGGCTGCAAAAATCACAGCTGGTTTGGGATACTTGTAATCCTCTAAATATTTTAAATTTCAGACTTTAATTTCCCCTCTGTGAATTGCTTGTGGTCTTAATAGTTGCTTAAGTCCAACAGATGTTGATTGTTTAGCATTTAAATGGAAGTAGCATAGTAATATTTAGGATTTATGTTGTTAGCAGCTTACATTAGTGATTGGGTGGTTTAATGCATAAATCCAGACCTAAACACTATTTTAATGCAGCTGGGGGACAGCATTTATGCAGCTAAATATATGATCATAACACGATCCAGGAAGTGTTCAGTGATTTGGATTAGAATGGTCCTGAAAACAAGCCAGATGGAGACAAAATAAAGGAGGTAAACTATAGATGACTTCTTTTTTAAAGAGAAGTTCTCAAAGAGCTGCTTGTAATAGCATGCAGAGGGACAGGTCAGTTTAATGAGGTGATGTGAAGCCTGGAAAATGAACAGTGCTGTGTTTTCCTGCTGCACAGCAAATAGAAGCACTGGGAACCATTGAGCTTCAAAGCCGGAGGCACAAAGCTGCACTGCAGAGCAAACAGCCAGAGTGTTGGTTCATGTAATGATGCAGAATGGATGTTGGATTATTACCACACTGCTCACAGGCTCTCCTTTAAAGGCACCTTGCAGACCGACTGCATTTTCTTTATGGCACCTGGCGTTGCAGGCGAGCAGCGTTTGATGCAAATCAAAAGACTCGACAGCAATAATCAGAACTAATTTGACGAGTTGGTTGATAGTTCAGGTTCACGTTTTGCAGGAAGCACGCCGCTCATCCTGGTGATCTGTTTTCATGTTGAACATTTTTCTGTGGCAGCCCCTGGGGTTATGATGGAATGGTGCATGACTGTGTTGAGCCTCCTCTCCGGTGGCCGGCTGCAGATTTAATGGGCTTAGCAGCTGTTGAGGAAAAGCAGCGAGAGCTTGTGGCATATGCTCTGGTTAGAACAAAGAGTAGTGAGCATGCCGCACACGCTGGAGCTGCCTGAGCCAAACTCTGTTCTGCCACAGGGGCCACAGTCAGCCATTAAACTGTTTTACAGCTTGTGCTTGTTCACGTTATAACATAATTTCTTTGTTAACGCTCTGCTTATGGTTTGCTCTGCTATTACAGGTGTTTTGATCAAATCCTCAATAGTTCTGAAAAGAAAGGAAGATTTGTTGATTCTTAGTTTGGGCAGAATGTCATTCGTGTTCTTTGGGTGATATAAATGTAATTGTTAAATATTCAGAGAACAAAAAGATAATGGTGTGTTTAAGGACTCTTGACAAGCCCGCCCTCTCCAGGATCTGCTGTAGGCCTCCCAGCACATCTGCTTCTAGTTGTTTTCATGAAATTTAAGACAGAAAGTGGTGCAGAGAGTCCTCTAGTGGATTGTTTTATGTTGGATGTTTAATGCAGCACAGAGTTGATGCAAACACTAACATTTGCTTTCATTTAATTGTTTTTCAGACCAATTCAAAGATGTAAACAGAAGTTAAATTTTTTTTTAATTCTTCCAGAAGTTATTTAGTTTTTCTAAATGTTTTTGCTGCATGAAATAAACAATTGGATTTTTATATGAAAACTAGCTCACTTGGAGAAAATCAGGGCAGCAAACGTCACTGCTCACACAGCTTTTCACACTAAAACATACAGATGCAACAATTAGTCATTCTGCAAACACTGTTATTAACCAGCTGCTACATTGGTGTTTGAACAGCCATGTGGTGCATACATGAGCTCCAACAGAAAGTGTGCGTAAACACTGATAAGGTTGTGTTTGTGTAGTGTGTGTGTGTGTGTTTTGCTGGTAAAAGTTATCAAACACGCTGCAGTGCCATGTTCTCCCACAAACAGCTCAGTCACCGTGTGGGAGTGAAGTGTGACAGGTTTGTTAACCGTCCCTGCGCACGTACACTACAAGATCTCTAAATCAAGAAGCTGCTTGTGTGTGTGTGTGTGTGTGTGTGTGTGTGTGTGTGTGTGTGTGTTTGTGTGTGTGTGTGCATTATAAATAAAGCTCTTTTTTACACTCATTAAAGAAAATAAATATCTTATTTTAGCTTGAGGAGAAACAGAATGTCTCCCAGTAGAGCTAATAGTTCAGAAAGAAATTTAAGAGGACAAATGAATTGTCTGAGTGAACAAAAACTTCTGATATGATCTCCACCAGTTGTGCATTTGAGTCTCTTCATGGGTGATCTTGTTTGAAAAGCGGCTGCAAGTGTGACTTTCTGCTCTAGTTTCATTCTGGTTTCTTAAATGTAAAAACACACCAGCAACACTAAGCTTTGATTTTCAGCTGAAAATGTTTAATTTACATGCAAATCAAGCTTGATTGAGGGACACAACATGTACAAATCAGTGCTTCAGAGTGATTTATGCATTACAGTTTGTCTTTTTCCAGTAGCATCAGTATCAGATCTTTATAATCTGTTCAAACATGATCCTGCATCCCACAAAACAGCCGTTTGTTGCGCTAGCGCCAGTCTGCTCAGAGCTGCTGCTGGAGCTCATCCAAGCTGTCATTTTGTGTCATGGTTGATCGTTTATCACAGAGCCAACAGAGACAGGAAGACAAGAATTTTCAAACTCACATCTACATTTACTGTTCATCAAATCAGAGTGACGTTCTAGCTTTTTGCCAGCAGAGGGCGCAAATTCCCTCTGTAGCTGGCTTGACTTAACACTCCACACAACCAGTGTATGGAAGCCCATTCCCACCACTCAGAAAAAAAAAAGATTTATTTCATAATTGTGACTTATATCTCATGACAATAATAATCAGATAGTATCTCTGAATTATGAGATAGCTAAGTCACAATTATGAGATAATTATTTGTTTTTTCTCCATATATTTACCACTGGAACATAAATACACTTTAATTGTGTTTTAAGATAAAAAATAACTTACAGCAAGTTGCCCTGTTGCCAACACCAGAATGCCATAGCATTTCAGTTTGGAGAATTTAGATTAAAGTGTTTCTGCGAAGTAACTATTGTAACTTTAATTGAATCCAGTTCCCTCTTCTTCTCCTCCGCCCCTTCCTTAATATCATAATTCCCAAGAGGGAAAAAAGAAAGATAAATTTTTTAAAGCTTTGTTAAAATTAGGTGGCTAAAATATTCTCTTCTAAAAGGCTGAAAGAACAAAAGCGTAATACCAGCATCCAGACACTGGAGGGCGGCAGCTCCCATCTTCCCATCTTTTCTAAAGATTTTTTTCTTCTCAATTTAAAAACAAAATGCTGTTTTGTTTCGAAAACGTCAACAAATCTCTAATAGTAAATATATAGGGAAGAGGGAAAAAACATCAATGACTTTAAAGAGCAAGTCACCCCCTACAAGAAACTTACTTCACTCCCACTTCATGTTTGAAAAATGCAACAAATGCTGTTGCTTGGCAGACCGAGAGGGCGGAGCCGCTAACAAATACACACACACACAGGCTCACAACGGCATTGTGACATCATAATGTACCAGATGACATCATAGCATACCTCTTAGCCAATAGCGGTGGCAGATTTAAATTCAAATACAGTGCAGAATTTTTCCCTGACGACGGCACAACACTGACAGTTATAGGCAGAATATTTGAATTTTAACCAAGATGCACTGAACTGCCAAATTATTGATACACATGTCTGCAGCACGATTAGACACTCCTTTAAATAGTTTATCAGCAAAAAAAAATGTGATTTGGGGGTGACTTGCTCTTTAATCTTTCAAAAAGTCAGATCTAATATTTGAGTTCGGAGAATAAGTAATCAAGGCTTCCATTTAACTATCTCAGCTTTTCTTTAATGTGCTTTAAAGAGGCTCAGCCTTTATGTATTAGGCACAAGCCAACCCCAGTACCACGTCTGCTAGCATCTTCTTTGGGTTTTAGCATGACCCTGTCTAATTACTGGGACACTTGCGTTTTTTAACCAGTTTTTTAATGACTCAGATTTTCTGTTCCGTTTCATATCGGATACCTCGTCGTTGTAACACGAATAAAATGAATCTGACAAACATCACATACATGTTTCAAACATGTATGCCTTGAAAGAATTGAGCATTTGCGCCCTCTGTTGGGATACAACAGAACAACAGCATTTACAAAAGAAGGGAAGACGGGGAGTTGCTGCCCTCCACTGTCTGAAAGCTGGTACTACACTTTAGTCATTTTTAACCATTTAACTGAGAATGCTTTAGGCTCTTTATCTTAATGAAACTTGAAAACAAATATCTTATTTTTCATTTTATCCTCTTGGGCATGTTAATTTTAAAGAGGAGTAGTAGATCAAGAAGAATGAATACTTTATGAAGTTAAAGTAGCTTTCTGGAGTATTTCTCTTATCCGATGGCACCATCTAGTGGCTGACAAGCATGTCACACAAATAATTTGACCACATTTCTTGTTTATTTATGTCCTTCTGTAACCGATAAACAGAGCTAAAACACGTTGATTTACATGTATTATTCTCATGTCATGTTGTGTTTAGAGACTTACTTGTCTGTGAAAAGTTCATCAACTGCATCAGCCGAGGTATTCCTTAAATTTGAAACACGTAAGCGGTAGTCTAACACTATTGGTTACTTCTGGTCGCCGTTCAGTTTCCTATTGCACAGAGCTCTGTGGGGCAGGGGGCGTGCTTAGCACAAAAAATGATGTATTAATTACATTATATCACAGTATAAGACAATCACTTTTACGGAATTTCTGAAAATTCATACATTTCTAAAAGGAAAAAACTCTGGAAAGACACTTTAAAAGTTACTTAGTAGAAACACTTTCCATAAAATGTTTTAAACATTATGTTTTGTTGCCTTGAAAGAACGAAGATTTTTTTTGCCCCGGGCTGGCAAAAAATAGAACAACACTCTGGTTTCTAATAGCATTTAGAAGAGAATGGAGGATGTGGACTTCCTGCCTTCCAGTGTCTGAAAGCTGATATTATCTTATGTTATTTTAGCTAATTTGAAGAAAGATGTTTTAGTCTCCATAATGAGAAGCTAAACATCTTCAAGAAACATCTTTGGACTTAATTTCTTTTTTGTCCTCTTGAAAATATTAATATTAAGGATGAGTAGAAAGAGCATAAGGAACTGGATTTATTAAGTTAAAAAAGTTACTTAATATGAACACTTCCCCTAAAGTTTTTTTCTAAAATGTATTTTTTTTTTTGCATTGAAAGAATGGGGAATTTGCACGCCCTTCTGGTAAAAACATTGAACAACACTGGTTTACAACTGCATTTAGAAAAAAGGGAAGATGGGGACTTGCGGTACTACTTTTTTTTTCTTTTTAGCCATTTAGAAGAGAATATTTTAGCCTCGTTATCTTAACGATGCTTTAAAAAATCGTAATCTTTGCTTTTGTCCTCTTGGGAATTATAAAATTAAGGAGAAGGACAAGAGGGAACTAAATTAAAAAAGTTACATGAATTTCTTTGTTGAAACACTTCTTATAAATCCTTTTTTTTTTCAATTCAATTCTTTATTTCACTCAAAGTTTAAATATACAAACTTCAAATCAGAATATAAGCATTCAAGTGAAATAGGGGGGGGGGGGGGAAGAAGAAAAAATCTTATATGACCTACCCCCTTTAACTAAGACAAGATAAATAACAAAAAGTACAAAATAGCCTTATACACAAAAAATAAACCGCTCTCTTACTTCCACAAATAATATCACTACTAAAACATTAATCCTCCATCCTCAACTTACCAAATCATACGATTTTAGCATTTTATCTTTATACATTTTTTTGAATTGATCAGTAGTTGCACATTTTTTTAATTCATCATCCAGGTTATTCCATAATGTCACACCATATATTGAAATACACATTTGCTTTAATGTAGTACGAACAAATATCCTTTTAAACTCTGGTTTCTTTCTACTCTTATCATTTTTTGGGGTTAAAACAAAGAACCTTTGTAGATTAGTTGGCAGCAAATTATTTCTAGCCTTAAACATAATTAGTAAAATTTTCAAGTTAACTAAGTCTTTGAATTTCATAATTTTAGATAGAACAAAATATTTGTTAGTATGTTCTCTTGGATTTGCTTTATGTAGAATTCGCAGAACTTTCTTCTGTAACAGAAACAAAGGATTAGTGTTTGTTTTATATGTATTGCCCCAAACCTCAATACAATAAGTTAAGTATGGGAAGATAAATGAGTAATATAATGTCTGAAGCGTTGTAATTTCTAGAAAACATTTGACTTTGTTTAAAATTCCAATACTTTTGGATATTTTTTGTTTTATATATTTTATATGGGATTTCCAAGTAAGTTTATGGTCCAAGAGAACCCCTAAGAATCTGACTTCATTTACTCTATCAATTAAAAAACCATCAATAGACAATGTAACTAAATCATTAGTTTTTCTGTTACCAAAAACCATGAATTTTGTTTTATTCCAATTGAGAAATAATTTATTGTCATTAAACCACTTCTTAAGTTTAGACATTTCACAAACCATATTTTGAATAATAATTTCTAAATCATTTCCAGAACAAAATATATTCGTGTCATCAGCAAACAATATGAACTGTAATACTTTGGACACATCACAAATGTCATTGATATATAGAATGAAAAGCTTAGGGCCCAACACTGACCCCTGTGGGACACCGTGTGTAATCTCTAGTGAATCTGAAATTTCATCATCTAACTGTACAAATTGATTTCTATTGGTCAAATAACTACTTAACCAGTCATGGGCGATTCCACGTATCCCATAATCCCTCAGCTTGGAGAGTAAAATACTATGATCTATTGTGTCAAATGCCTTTTTTAAATCAATAAACAACCCCACTGTATATTGTTTTTTTTCTATTGCTGATGAAAGTTCTTCATTTAATTCCAATAAAGCCAGGGATGTAGATTTATGTGATCGAAACCCATACTGACTCTCACTCAGGAGGTTTTCCTTCTCAATAAAGTTATCTAGTTTCTGAACAAACCATTTCTCAAGCACTTTAGAAAACTGAGAAAGCACTGAGATTGGTCTATAATTATCAAACTTATGTCTATCACCATTTTTAAAAATTGGAATTACTTTTGTAGTTTTCATTTTTTCTGGAAATGTACCACTCTGAACCATAGACTGTACATATACAGACAGCTCTGAACAGACAAATTACAGATATAAGTGAATGGTTTGACAACATAATCAATAGTTTTCTTTACAATCATCATGTCAATCCCGTCACAGTCTGTGGATGTTTTATTTTTACTTTTCCTAACTATCGTCAAAACTTCATTTTCACTTACATCCCCTAAAAACATAGACTGTAAAATTTTGCTCCCTCTTTGTATTTTTCCAGCTTCATTAGTTTGTGTTTCCAGAGATTTGGCCAAACTTGGTCCTATGTTTACAAAAAATGAATTAAGTTCATTTACCACCTCAGCTTTATCCCTCAAGATCTTATCTCCGTTAGTAAAGAAATCTGGATAGCGGGCATGCTGAGACCTGGATCTTATGACACTATTCAGAATTCTCCATGTTCTTTTCATGTCACCTATGCTTTCCTTCAGCCTTAAATTATAATGATCTTTTTTTGCTTGTCTTATTAATGATGTCAATTTATTTTTGTATATTTTGTACTTCATTTCTGTGGCTTTGGTTCGGTATCTGACAAAATCTCTGTATAATTTGTTTTTCCTTTTACAAGATTTTAGTAGTCCCTTAGTTAACCACGGTTCTACATTCATATTTATCTTTTTTCTACAGACAACTACAGGGCAGTTCTTATTATATAAAGATTTATATGTTTTTAAGAACGTATCATATGCCACGTTCACATCCTTCACATAAACCCCACTCCAGTTCTCCTTCAACAAGTCATTACAAAATGCTGTTATAGCATCCTCTGTCCTTATTCTAACACGTTTTATCTGATCTAACTCCTTAGGTTTTTTGAATGCATTTTTATGTATTATAAAAATTGGTAGATGATCACTTATATCACTAATTAGGAGACCACTGTTAGCTGTCTTCTCAATTTCATTTGTATAAATATTGTCTATTAATGTAGCACAGGTACTGGTGATTCTAGTAGGCTGAGTGATCACAGGATATAAACTCCTGCTGGACATCACATCCATAAAGTCTCTAGTCATTTTGTTTCTCTGGTTAAGTAAATCAATATTGAAATCTCCACATATTAACCAGGATTTGTTGTCATTTAATCCATCTATGAGAGTTTCGCATCTTTCTTTAAAACATTGTAAATTGGAGCCAGGTGTTCTATATATACAGGCTACTATAATGTTTCTAGTTTTTTCCATTTCTATTTCAACAGCTACACATTCCATCATATCTTCCACAGCTACTGCCATGGAGTCCAGTATTTTACACTTCAAGGCACTTTTGACGTACAGTGCAACCCCTCCACCTTTTTTCTTTCCTCTGTTTGTATAAAACAAATGGTACCCTACCATATCAAAATCTGTACCCTTTTCTTCATTTAACCATGTTTCAGATAAAGCAATCACTTCAAATTGGTGCTTAAATGTTTTCATATATGCATTAATTTGGTCAAAACTAACGTAAAGACTTCTACAATTAATGTGGATAAGTGAGAAATGACCTAAATCTACAGAACTATTAAACTGATCATTTGTGTAATATTTACAGTTATCATTGATTGTATTTAACAGATTACCATCTGGATCAATATTGTTTTCATAGTCAAGTGTGTTATATTCAGTAACTTCAAATCTTTTCAGAGTTTTTACAGCAGAATTTGCCATCAACTATTTTTCACAAAAGTACCTCAATTCTTGTGACTTTTCAGAAGAGTGTTGACTCCTTTAATCAATTCATAAACTAAAGCTCTATAGCATTTGATGTTGGCAACAGGGCAATTCTTTTTCTCATATTATTTAGTGCTGAGACAAACTGCAACACTGTTTTGTTGCTTTGAAACGGTAGAGCTTCACACCCTCTGCTGGCCTAAACTAGAACAACACTCTGGTTTCTCAAAGCAGGCATAAAGAAGGGTAGATGGGGAGTTGCTGCCCTCCAGCGTCTAAAAGCAGGTACTACATATTTATTGTTTTTAGTCATTTAGAAGAGAATATTTTAGCGTCCTTAGCTTAATGAAGCTTACTGAAGAATATAAGGCTACAAGCTTGTTTTGACCAGCTTCACAGGATTTTCCACATGCGTAAGCAGCTTCTCCGCCATCCATCATGGTGACTGGGGCAGTTCTATGATCGACGTGACATCACGGGCAGAGGGTCAATCATGTTTATCTCTCCAAAATGTTAATAATTTAAACAAGAAATAAGACGTTTGAATGCTGATGGATGTAACCGAAGAAAAATTATTTATTTATTTGTTTATTTCCTGTCCCCTATGCCTCTACTGAAATTTTCTGTTAGAACGTGTGCTTCAAGTGGCCCCCATCAAAGTTTATGTTGTCTTCAATACTCCAGAGAAAATTGTTTTTGTTTAAGTTGCTATCCTGTTGTGTTTTTTAGCCTACATTTGACCTACACCTAATAGTACTATTTCTTAATTTAATATAAATAATGAACGTTGTATACATTACTCCACTAGATGGAGCTATAATCATGTGTTATCTCTGGGGGTCTCCTGTTGCTTGTTTATGTGCACACCAGATTAGTTTAAACAGCAGGTGGTGCTGTTGCACCATTAGACTAAATGATAAAGATTAAAAACCATTTTAATTGAACTGGTTTATCTATAAATTGTGTAGACTAAAGTTAAAAAAAAAATCCCCATTTAATGTTCATTGTGGCAAACTAAAGTAAAGCTTTTCCAGTGGCATACAATTTAAAAACAAATGTATAATTTATTTTGTCTTGGACAAAAAAGATGCTTTATGTGGGAATATGTTTGTCCATTAGTAGTAACACAATTAAAACTGAGTGTGATTTCATGCATCCTAAACCTTTGGACTGAATCAAAGATGTTTTTATTGTAACTTTTACTCTTAGTTGGGCGAATCTACACAAACAAATATATTTTTGTTAGAAATAAAGTGTAACAGACCTTTTATAGTGTTTTTGGAGGTTAATGGCCACCTTGCCGTAATGGCTTTTTACAGAACCAGAAAATATCACCATCCTAAAGCCCAAGAGAAGATTATAGTGATTTCCTCAAAGATTGCACTGTAGGAGGAGAGTGGGGTGGAAAATGTGTGTGTTTATGTGCACTGTGAGTACAGGACACTGGGGTCATCACTGACATTCATTATAATGAAGTCTTCAACCTTTCACATCTCCCACAGTTGCTAAAAGCATTGCACCCAATCTGCTCTGCTTTCAGTTGGTGGAGAGATGTTGATTACACACCCAAAATGCATCAGACCATAGGTCATGAGAAGGGGGCGGGGTTTAAAGTAATCAGAGGAAAACTGAATGAAAACTTTGGCATGTTATACCAGCCAGCTCTGACTTAAGTCTTTGAAACATTCATTATCAGATTAATTGTGTTATTTTTAAACTATAGCACGGACCTACGGGTAAAATTGAGATAAAAAAAAACAATTTTAGGACTTTTGAATCCCCCCAAATTGTTTATTTTATAAATGTTTAATTTTGGCATCTATTCATAAAAATCTTACTGATACTGAATCAGAAGTTTAAACAGACTGTAAATGTTTGCTTCTAAGCCAACACATTTTATATGTCTTATTATTTTAAACTTGATTCAAACTATCCACTAGCCTCACCAGGGGAGGCTCTAGACTAACGGAGAGGGGGCCAACTGCTCTGTTAGAGAGGCATACTTCAGAAAATAAACATTGGCTTAAGTATTTCAAATTTTAAATAGTATTTACAATATAATAACAGCAGGTCCTTTACAGGTGTGTTTGACACAATAGCTTTTTGGTAAGTTTCAAAATATAGCTATTTTGCAACAAATACTGTGGTGTTCTAGTTATTTATCTCAGTGGCAACACAGAAGTCAGCTGTTTTCAACTTCAGATAGATGCATTCACATGCTTTGGTTTCATATCTAGCATTAGGCTAAATTATAACAAAAAAACCCCAAATGTACTTATGCTTAGGCTCTGGCCTCAGCAGGTGGTCATGGTGGTGGGGGGGTGGGGTGGGGTGGGGTGGGGGGTGGGGGTACCAAGCATGCTGTCAGGGTGGCACTGGCCTATCCTGGACTCCCCTAGTAACGCCCCTGGGCCTTACCAACCTGGTGTTCAAAAATAGCCTGGCAAGCCAGACTAAATAAATGTATTATTTAGTTTTAGTTTACTTAGTTTGGAGGAAAGAAGAGCGATCAAAGAACTAGCGGATAATTCAGAAATAGTCATAATAAATAAATGTATTATTTAGTCTGGCCACGCTCCATTGACGGCTCTTGGTTGTGGGGCGGGTTCTACTGTTGTCTTTCAAATGATCTCCGCATTCCACTGGACAATGAATGTGACATACTCTTGTTTCACTCTGTTGCATCATCCCACCCACCAGGCATATAGAGTGCCCTGATTGGCCCACAAAGCGGATAAAGCTCTGCGATTTGTTCACTAAGCAGATAGAGCACTATGATTGGCCCACCATTATGGACCAATCACAGCTCTTTGTGTGTTTGAAACCCCTTTAGAGAGCTGTGATTGGCTAGCCAGAGTCCTGGTAGGAGCTGCTGAGGTTCCAATGGAGCATGCCTAGACCATTCTTTGCAAAGCAAGAATTTGGTCTAGTTCACTAGGCTAGTTCAAAAACTTACTCTCAACTCAAAGTGAGGGTATAGATCGGGCTTCATTTAGTTTGTGCCCCAGAGGGCTAATCAGAGTTTTACAGGGAATTTAGTAGAACAGGACATGCAGACATTGTCAAGGTGGTAAATTGAATTTTTGATGGAAGAAATTAATGTTTCTTCAAACTTTGCTTTTGTAAAAGAGCAAAACGGCTTGCAGCAATCTGGCAGACCTTTAAGCTGTTGTTTTCATGTTGCTAAAGGGCTTTAACAAACAAATAAGAATGAACGAACACATGTTGTGACTTACTGTGCATTTTCTGAAAGCAACACAGTACAAATAATCATCTCCAAAATAGTCTTACACCAACTTTTAGTTCATCTAGGCTGAGAGTTTTAAAGCGGTTTCCTGTTAGTGATGCTGATTGACTGCAGCCAGATTTTGGCAGCACCTGTTGGACCGATCACCTCTCTGTACTAAAAGGCAACGAAGTTCACAGAATTGGAGATTTCCACAAGTTAAATGTGTTTAAGGGTATTTTAATTAAGCTCAACAAGAAACATTTCTGTTCAAACGTTTGTGATTACAAGCTTGAAGCAGAGACACAATTGATGAAGGTTGACTTTAGAATAATAGTTTTAGTAATTTCTGCAGATTTATTAAAAAAGAATAATTGAAACATGACATGGTCCTGAATATTCAGACCCTTTGCTCAGTATTTAGTAGAAGCTCCCTTTTGAGTTAATACAGCCATGAGTCTTCTTGGTAAAGATGCAACAAATTTCTTACACCTGGATTTGGAGATCCTCTGCCATTCCTCCTTGCAGGTCCTGTTCAGCTCTGTCAGGTTGGATGGTGAACGTTGGTGGACACACATTTTTAGATCTCTCCAGAGATGCTCCACTGGGTTTAAGTCAGGACTCTGGCTGGGCCATTCAAGAACAGTCACAGAGTTGCTGTGAAGCCACTCCTTTGTTATTTTAGCTGTGTGCTTAGGGTCATTGTCATGTTGGAAGCTAAACCTTCGGCCCAGTCGGAGGTCCTGAGCACTCTGGAGAAGGTTCTTGTTCAGGGTATCTCTGTACTTGGCCACATTCATCGTTCCCTCAGTTGTAGCCAGTCGTTCTGTCTCTGCAGCTGAAAAACACCCCCACAGCATGATAAATGGCCTGTATTTGATATAGCACCTTCTAAAGTCCCTGAACCCCCCAAGGCACTTAACAACACAATCCGTCATTCACCCATTCATACACTGGTGGTGATGAGCTATGATGTAGCTACAGCTACCCTGGGACGCACTGACAGAGGCGAGGCTGCTAAGCAGTGTCTTGCCCAAGGACACAACGGCAGCGACAGACTGAGTGGGGCTCAGCATGATGCTGCCACCACCATGCTTCGCTGTGGAGACTGTATTGGACAAGTGATGAGAAGTGCCTGGTTTTCTCCACACATACTGCTGAGAATTAAGACCAAAAAGTTCTATCTTGGTCTCATCAGACCAGAGAATCTTATTTCTCACCATCTCGGGGTCCTTCAGGTGTCTTTTAGCAAACTCCATGTGAGCTTTCATGTGTCTTGCACTGAGGAGAGGCTTCTGATGGGCCGCTCTGCCATAAAGCCCTGACTGGTGGAGGGTTTCAGTGATGGCTGACTTTCTACAACTTTCTCCCATCTCCTGACTGCATCTCTGGAGCTCAGCCAGAGCGATCTTTGGGTTCTTCTTTACCTCTCTCACTAAGGCTCTTCTCCCTCCATAGCTCAGTTTGGCTAATCTAGGAAGGGTTCTAGTCATCCCAAACATCTTCCATTTAAGGATTATGGAGGCTACTCTGCTGTTAGGATCCTTAAATGCAGCAAATATGTTTTTGTAACCTTAGCCAGATCTGTGCCTCACCACAATTCTGTCTCTGAGCTCGTCAGGCAGTTCCTTTGACCTCATGATTCTCATTTGCTCTGACTTGCATTGTGAGCTGTAAGGTCTCATATAGACAGGTGTGTGGCTTTCCAAATCAGGTCCAATCAGTATAATAAAACACAGCTGGACTCCAATGAAGGTGTAGGACAGAAGAAATGGAAAGCACCTGAGCACATATGAGTGTCACAGCACAGGGTCTGAATACATGTGATATTTCAGTTTCTCTTTTTTTAATAAATCTGCATACATTTCTAAAATTCTGTGTTTTTCTGTCAATATGGGTTCTGTGTGCACATTAATGCGGGAAAAAATGAATGGAATTGATTTTAGCAAATGGCTGCAATAGAACAGAGTGAAACATTGACGGGGTCTGAGTTTGTTCTGTATACCGCTGTACATTTCATGTGTTTCATATCATATTTTAAACTTCAAATGTAAACAGCTTTTCTCTCTTCTCCAGGTCAGAAAATCTCTACTTGTATTTGCAAGAAAAGCAGCAGATCCCATTTCCAGGTGAGAGAATAAAAAGTTTTCCTCCATCCTTTATTATTTTTTTATCATGATGCATTCGCCCCTGTGCCTCTGTGGTGGAATGCCAAACTTTTTGCTATTAGTTTCTGTTTGTGAGGTTTACACAGATTCTAAGTTCATGTTTATTGCAGGAAAACAAATGTAGAAGTAGATTTATTTGTTTCAGTGGTTAAGCTTCTGTGGCAGAAAAGCAAATGGACTTAGCTCCTTTGTTTCTTTTCAGGAGGAACAAGTTTATTTATTTTTATTTAAGAATCTGCTTCTAGTCCTGCGGTAAGAAATACAACAGAACCAAGAAAACATAACAGTAATAATTTCTGCTGAAAGGCACACAGTGATAATTAATTCATGGTGCATTTAGTGCCAACCACAGCCCAAGGTAATCTGTCAAAAACACCTGAGTCCATACTTGTGAGAGCACCATGTGAGCACTTGTGTGCACACACACGCTTGTGCATAGGTGTGTAAGGTTTCTCTACAGGAGTGTCCAATAGTGAGCGTGAGAGACCACAGACCTGCCCCCAAGACCCGTAGAAGACGGAGGAGACCCAAACCTCTGAGATCCAGAGGTCCCTCCTGAGCATGGAGACCCCATGGAGACCGCCACAGGAGTAGGTTTGAAGTTTTAGTTGGAAACAACTGGACCTTTCTTGTTTTCCTTGAAGACGTTTGTCTCTCATGATGCTTCTTCAGTTCTACAACTTGGATTGGGAGTAGGAGGCTTACGGACAGACCACACCTCCTACTCCCAACCCAAGTTTCAGAACTGAAGAAGCTTCTCGAATGAAAGGTGAAATGTCTTTAAGGACAGCCCTGAATGACTGAGAATCTACACAAACACTTCATCACTGTCCATCTCTGACAACTTTGTCTGTAAATTTCTTCAGACTTGATGAACGTTTCCCTGCAAATGGCAGTAAAGTTATATTAAAAGTATTCCAGTATTATATAAATATTCTGAATTTCACTTTTGGTGCTGTGTTTTTGCAGTATAAATGTGGTCCTGATGGAGTCCTGTGGTACTTAAAAACACACTAACAAGAGAAATGCTCTCCTCATTCTCCTAAAAGCAGGAAATAATAACAATCATTTGTATCTCACCTTTGTTATTGGTAACCTTGGCTACCTCTAGCTAGGTCCTAACAAGGCTGTTTTGTTGATCATTAAGGATCTGAGAAATTTAGTGAACATGGGGATTTTTATTGTGCATGGATATAGTTTTGTGTGCATCTGGCTGGTTTGAGTTGGTTCAGCGTGTGCTTGCTTCCATGTATTGTGGTGCAGATTGTGAACAAGTGTGTACTTGTGTGTTGCGGGTGATGTTGACTTCCTGAGGCTAATCACCACCTTCTTCCAAGCGCCTTGTTTTTGCCCATCTCTCCTCGCCTGTGTGGAAGTTGTGTGGGCACCCTCTGGATTGCCTCACCGCCGAAGCATGCCGGACCCTGTTATCCAGCTATCCATCTGTGTTATTGATTTTTTTTTCCTTCTTCTTCTTCTTTGTAGAGTTTCATCTTTCCTCCACTTTCTGTGGAGCGATGGAGAGGAAGAGTGTGAGAGAGGAAGGAGGGGCTGGCAAGGGGGCAGAGCAGAGATCTGAGAGCTTGGGGGGGGGGGGGGGCATCGAAGGAGCAGAGGAGCGGAGCAGTGTTGGGCCTTCTGAGCGTAGGGGCGTGAGAGGTTGGGAAGGGGGGGCGTTTTCAGCCTGGACTATGGATGAACAGAAAGAGAGCCACTCTTGAAGTGCAGCTTTTCTCTCTTTCCTCGTTTCTGTCCATTCTCATGGGAGGCCTCCCCCCGTACTTCTCCCTCCTCCATCCTTCTCCAAAGCGCCTCTGGTACACACGCTCCACTTGCCACCCCCCTGCTCTTCCTCCGCCTCCTCCACCTCATCCCGTCTCTTGCTCTGTCCGCCTGCCTGCCGTCTCTGCTTCCCGGGGGGCCCGGGCAGTGCTGGAGGCACAGCCGTGATTTGCAGGAGATTTGTCTAAGTGAGAAGCAATTAGTGCGCCTAAGCACTGCTAATGTATGCATGCCGGGGCCCCTGCCGCCTCTCCTGCTGACAGTCCCAGGATCAGGTCAGACTCTGGCATCGTGACATTCTCTTTCCAGCTTTCTTACTTTGCCATCTTGTTTCCTCACTGCCCTGTCTTCTGTGAGCTGTGAACATTTTATTCATTAGAAAGAAGATGCTGAAGTTTATGAGTTAACAAATAATTTTCATATAAAAACTAAAAAGTGTTTATTGCCTTAAAGGTGGCAGAACCTCCAGAACATCTGTGAGTCTCATTAAAGTGACTTCTTCCCCTCATTCTCCCACCTGAGTCTCCACTGTGGATATGAAGGAGGCTTGAGCAAACCTGTAAATTTAAGCCTTTTAATGATGGTGAAGAGGCAGCGTGATTTCAGAGCAGTGTGCAGACTCGGATGAACACAAACACATGTGCACGACATAGTGGAACAGTTGTGGGTGGCAGGATTCCCTTTGAAACTTGCGGGGCAGAAAAGCTTGTTTGCGAGCGAGAATGCATGAGGGATGTTCTGCATGGTGCAACTCCCCGACTACTTGAAGATGAACTTCGCCCTTTTCAACACGTTCACTCTCTCTTACCCAGACAAAAACAAGATTAAGTCTGCTCATCCTTACGCCGCGCCGACTGCCTTCCAAGTGGGAGCCCACACGGGCCGTGGGTGGGTTTGAAGCGAAGTGCTCGTTAATTAAAGATAGGCTAATTACTGGCGCTTCTCAGCCTGGCTTTTGCAGCGCCGATAAGAGGATAATCCTGGAGAGAAAGGCAGAGATCGAAGTGGTCCCGGGTAGACCCGGCCTCCTGCTGGACTGGTCCGGAAGAAATCTCAGCCCCATTCCTCCAAAACCCCCCTGTTTTCTCTCGGCTTCTTTAAAGAGCAGACCCAGCAACTGGGGTATAGAATATTCAAGCAGGCAGCACTTCAGCAGGAGGAAGCCTACATAAAAGACTCACAGACACAAGCCATCACTTGTTAAGTTGATGGTTTCTCTTTTAAAGTTCACTGGTAAAGCTTAAAAATTAAGCTTAAAAAAAGCACAGGTGTGATGTTGAATGACATTTAGTGAATTATGTGTTGTAAATGCACATTAATCATGCGTGTCTTGCTCTTAAACCTCGTCAAATCTCATTTTTATTATAGCTAAATAATAAAATCTATCACCACTGAACATTTATAGGATGACCACATTATTATTAACATTTACATCCACCTACACTCAAATGACAGCTGGGTTTTATGGCTTACCTATCATTCATGCGTCTCTAACCCATATTTTGTTGTAGGGAGTTAGCCATTAGCACTTGCTGGGCTGTTCCCATATGCTGGGCTTCCACAGATCTATAATTCAGAGGTGGCAGATGTCTTTATGTATAATTTATGAGTGCCGTTCCATGCCGGGCTATCAAGCGAGTTAGCGGTAGAACCGTCAAAAAGTCCTCGCCTATAGAGAATCTGCTCCTCGTCAACCTGTGGGTGCTTCTCCTCTGCAACCACTGCCTCCATCACGTAAACAGCAAGCATTATTTGCAGACCTGGACATCATCATTAGATTAAAAAAATTGTTCCCTTTTAACCAGGATTACCATGAAAATAATAACTTTTGGGTCTGCTTGGATGGTTAATTAAATGTGAAATTTCAGCCTTATGCCAAAGACGATTCCAGCTGTGCTGATATTTAAACACAACCGTACACAACATATAGCAGTTCTACTTAATTAACAGTCAGTAATTGGCAACATGAGATTATCAGTTGACCTTTGAGTTAATCCTTTATTTGGCTCATAAACATCACAAGGTTCAGCACCTGGAACTAAATATTTTCATGTACATGTAATGTGTTCATGCCCACAAACATTGGTGAGACAGTCGCAGACACAAAACTTTCATTTAAAATTTAAACATTGAATATTATTAGTTCTTATTCTCAAAGATGTTTCTGACAAATTGTTTACTCTCAGACTTATAAAATGGAATTTAACAATTTTTGACTTAGCCCATATGTTGATGACGACCATCTCACCCAAACCCACTCTAAATCATTTTATTGGGTCATGTCTGTAAAGTAGTAGCACCTGAAAATGTGACAAGTGAAGCTTCAAATGGACATATTAGCTTACCCGTTGCTTCCTTTTGTGCTGCCACATGGGTCCCTGCTGCCTGCATAAACACTCCAAATGAGAAAATAATCCATCCATCTATTTTCTGGCAGTGTTTGGTTTTAGGAATGATTTGCCTAAAATGAGCTGTTTCAAAGAGTCCCCATTTGTGATGTCACAAATAAGGTTTCTAGCATAGGACCACCTCTTATCTTTCCAAGTTGGACGAGCAATGGCTCTACTCAAAAAGCAGCTGAAGACTCACTTGTTCAAGCTGTCTTTTGGATGACCTTCTTCACCACTCTCTCTTTATTCTGCTCTCGCCACTTATTCCACCTGCCTCAGGATCCACTGATTTCCCTCTTTCCTATTCACTCTCTCTCTTTCTTAACATTTTTTCTTTTAAATCGCAATAGCTTATTCTTGCTCATTTTAAATATATTTTAAACATTTTCGAAATGCTTTTTTATATTTTTACATTTTTTTTTCATTTTTTGTTTTTGTGAAGCGCCTCGTGATTTTTATCTTGAGAGGCGCTATAGAAATGATATTTTCTTCTTCTTCTTCTTCTACTCCAAGCCCCTCCCAGATATTGGGGCTTCTGAGCGTATAGCAGCAAATCAAGGGGAGGGTGGGCATGGCCAGCAACCGCTTGTTTTCTTAGAGTGACAGAGGCCTGACATGGCTCATTCTGGAAGGGGCTGAAAATGTCAAGAATACAACTGGTAAACTTCTGTATCGGGATTCAGTAATGATGACCACCACATCTTTTCACAGAACTTGTTATTTGGTTTTTAATTAAAGTTTAAAATCCCTCAGTCATTACATTTTGGATGATGTGAGGCAGTGCGCTGTCTGGAGCAGTAGACTTCGACCTTTGTGTCTATGAGTGTGCTTGGGTACACAGGGTCTGTAGTACAAATCACACCTACATACTTACAGAAACATTAGCACTGTGCGCCGATACAAAGAGTGGGAGATAAAACGCACAGTGGCACCCAAGATCACAAGCTGCCGCCAGCGCCAAGCCTGATCGGCGCTGAACCGGCAACTCGATACCTCCTCCGGAGCCTGTGGATGGGGGAAGAGAGGGTTTGGAAGAGAAGCTTCCATAAAGTCTGGTCGGCCGTAACCTGAGATCCCAGCAGACAGCCGCGGTGCCTCGCAGTCAGGCACATCACAGTTTGTATGTGTGTGTGTGTGTGTGTGTGTTTGTGTGTGTGTTGGGATGGGTGACATGCTGCCACACGCTTGTTACAACACTTAGGACTGGGTCTAGGTGGAGATTACAAACACCAAAACTAAGACCACCCCTCGACTTTCTGTCTGTCTCCCAACATATCATGTTGAAATCCCTTATGTGTTATTACATTATCTATTTTTTTCCTCAACGATCCTCTCTCTCTCTGAAACTGATACAGACGATGAGATGAAGAGGCGTATGTCACCGAGCTTTTCTCTCTTTCAGGGATTTATCTCCTCCCGCTTTACCCTCGTAAACTTCCAATGTGACCGTTATCCAAAACATCTGAGACGTCAGGGTGGAGAAAACTGTCGGCAGCTGCCATATTGCTCGCTGTTCTAGGCCAGGGTGCTGCCCTTTACAGATGTAACAGCAGTGTGGGTGGTTCGGAGCAGATTTTTAGAGGAGGAGGAGAGGAGGGGAGAGGGGTGGCGTAGTTTTCTTTGGACTGGCAGGGGGAGAGGAGGTCTTCGTGCGGTTGCAGTGGGTGAGGAGGTTAACTGAGCCGCAGCAGAGCCAAGATGCTGCCTGGGATATTGACAGGTTGGAACCTGAGGGCTCCTGCAGGATAGGAACACACTGCCAGAGGCTTGGTTACCACCACTGCCTGCCTGCCTTGGAGGGAGGGAGGGGTGTTAGAAGGAAGAATGTAGGGAGGGTAAATTAGAAGTAGAGGGTAGAAATGCACAATCTGAAATTTCTTTCTCTAAAATGGCAATAAAGAAGGATATTTTCTATTTAGTATCAAATTTACAAGAAATTTTGTGTATTATAATTAATGTTTACAGTTTGGATTGTGATAATGTTATTGCCTGTTTGTATTGATCATCAAAACACCTCATGAGCCACTGAACGGATTGGAATAAAACTCTAAGAAAAGTTGCAGGTTCAAAACCTGGCTGCAGCTTTACTTCATGGAGTTGGCATGTTCTCCCCGTGCATGCACGGGTTTTTCTTCAGGTATTCCGGTTTTCTCCCAAAGGCCAAAAACATGCACTGTAAGGCGTTTTGCGTAAAGGCGTCTGCAAAATTCATAAACAGAAATCAAAATGGCGACCACTGCTATTGAACAAAAAGAGCTTTAAGTCAGTCATTTTTACATGTTTTGAGTTAATTGTTGTATGTGATGACATAAAAGATGGTGTCTTATAGAAATCACTGCTGGACTTTAATTAACAAAAAATTTGGACTCAGTTGTTTAAAATTTAAAATCTTTAAATCCCATCTCAAATGCACCTGAGCATGAAGGGTCCAGAGTACAAACCACACCTGTTTTTGAATAAGAAAACTTTATTGGGACTTAAATAAAAGGGATTTATTGTAGTTTTGCCATATTTGGTGTTTCCACTCAGCTCAGAAGGAAGCTGAGTCTATGGTCTGTGTGGTTCAGGGTCGTTCTCCATGGTAACGGCGGGCCCAGTCAGGAGGAGAATGGTTCGGTTGAGGAGGTTGCTGGCGGCTGTTTGTTGATTCTCTGACAGAGGTGACCTACCCCTAACCTCGCCGCAGATCAATACCGCCTCCTTAAACTTTCATTTGGCCTCGTTTTGCTCACACTCACCTCCAATTGGAATCAATGGAAGTGAGGAGTTTTGAAGAAACCGGATTTTTAGTTCAAACAATTTAATTGTAATGGTCAATATGTAAAACTGGTTTCTTGGTGCATATGTGTAGATTTACTCTCTCCACACACAGCGTGGCCTTGGATGGATTTAAATAGAAATTGGTCTTATCTTTGTTGTGGTGCATATGCAGTCAGCAAATTTCCTATCAGACAATCATTTCAGAGAAGAATGTTTATAAAGAGTTCGTAAGTAGTGCAGGGAGTCCCTCCAACGCAGAAAAGCCTTTGAGAAGCTCCTTCCTGTCTCATTTTACCTCCTCTTCACTGCACTTTTGTTTCTTCCTCTCCTCACCCCCTTGTTCTCACTTTCACTAGCCATAATTCTCATCGCTGCACACAAAATTACGAAGTTCCAGTGTAGATCAGCAGGGTTGCGTGGTGCCTCGTTAAGTATTTCTCCATTCTGGGGCCACCCTTTTCCACTCACCCGCGCAGGGAATCACCTCATGTAAAGGCGTTTAGGTCGGTTTAGTGGGCAGTTTCAACGAAACATTAGTCTTCCCCGTGTCAGCGACACATGTCACACTATTGGTTCTAAAAGTCAGAACCCAAAATAGCTCGCTGCCTTTTCACCGTACCATCTATCACACTCAAGCTGCTCTACTTTATTGCTGTTTCATTGTAATTGCGGGAAATTTTCTCGATGCGGCTCAGTAGCAAATGTCAGCTGGTTTAGTTTGGCCAAGAAAGGAAATCTAAATGTTATTTTAAGTGAAATGATCGTACCTGCCCTTTTATTAAGCTGCTTTGCAAAAACAGCTTGTTTTCTCTGAACATTCAAGTTGATAATACTTTTTTTTTAAATTTAAAGAATACATTTAACACCCTTGTGGATGGATGCAGATCTTTAAAGGAAGTTAATGGTATGATGCGGCTCCGTCACTTGTTCTTGATCTGGAATATACTGAGATTTCTTTTTTTAAAGTAACACATTGCAGAGTGAGAATACAGCCTCAGCCTCCTCTGGTCTGCCTGAATATACAGCAGATGAATGATTGCATATTTGGGCGTGTATGAGCTGTAATATATCATCTCTGGAGAGGTTAGCTGTCATGGCCTTGGGAGAGCTGTGTCGTGGCCGTGGCTGCGTGGAGCAGCAGCAGCAGCACAGGAAACGCGTCAAATGGCTGAGAGCTAACTGGAACCAGATGTCTGAGGCTGCCGACCGGGGGATTCTCATCGTGGAACAAGAACGTCAGTGGGGGAAGTTCACTTCCCCTGACTGTCTTTCAGCTGTCGGTATCTATATTTTTCTGTCTTTTGGGTTAATTGTGTCTTTTTCTCTCACTGAAACCGCAGGACACGGATACATGAAATCACTTCATGGAAAATTAAAGTATAATTGGGGATCTCTTTTTGGATGATACATCACTTTTTATTATCATCCTGACAAATGATTCTGTGGACAGATATGCAAGAATACAAAGTATTATGGACCAGAATGATCTAACTGATGGTTTAGTTAGAAAAATAATCTCACAAAACTTCACCAAAACAGCACATCGTACTTTTACTCTGACTACTCTGGCCTCTCTCCTCAAAGTGGGAGATGGTGTTGGCCTCCTTTCCCTGCCTGGGAGCGTTGCCTGTCCTCCTCCGCTTCACTGCCCCCCCCAACTTTCTCTCACAACACACACACACACACACACGCACACGCACACGCACACACGCACACACGCAGACACGTACACGTTCACTGATGCACGGCAATCATGCACATACATGATGATGCATGCACTGCTGAAGCCTTCACAAGTCCAGCTGAGCCTCCAGTCTATCCAGACCTGCCAACAGCTCGCTTTGGCCTTCCCCCAGCCTGTTTGCCATTGGTGGATTGCCTAATGCAGGCCACTAGGCAACAGCAAACACACACACACATCCACACACAGATCATCCTGCGGTGACAAGCGTTCTCTGATATCATCTTCCAATGACAAACATCAAGGTGTGGCACTGCCAAATGAGACAATTACAGAAAACTCAAACGCCTGTGTGTGTGGATGCAAGTTTACGAGTGGCAGTAAAATTAATACTCCATCACTGTTCAGTCAGAGCTGCTTTCTTGGCTGCTTGGAGGTGAATTGACCCAGCCTGAAGGTCCTACATAGCTCTGGGTAAGAGCTGCTTTCAGCGGGCTGTTAGTCTTATCATCACACGCACATGCACACTCACACGCACAAGTACAAATACCATCCCCTCTGACCCCGGCCGCTTCCTGCCCCTGGCTGATCTATTGGATGATGCCTGCCCTGTGACGTTGGAGGGAGAGAAACAGAGGAGGGAAAATGTGTGTGTGTGTGTGTGTGTGTGTGCGTGACCTGTCCCAGCGAATCGATATCCGTCTCGTATCCGTGAGCTGTGCCTGACCCCTGGCTGACCTTGCTCAGCGTTGGCAGTTGCCATTGTTTTTTTGTTGGGGTCTGAGAACGTGAGAAGCACGTTGAGTTTAACCCCAACACTAATAAAGATCTGGGGCTACTGAGGGGGTGGGTGTCTTGTCTTAAAAGAGACTGTCTAAGAAGGTGACAAAAATGGGTGAATTAATGGAACATAGTGGAAGTTATGGATCTTTGTAGTCAAACACAGTGAGTCTAAACAGGCTGATGTACTGAAGACAGGGCTTTAAAAGTAGCAGACTGAGGTGGTTTTAGAAAAGTTTCATTTCTACTAAAATTTTACATGGATGATCTCGATGTGCTTGAGATTCCTAGAGCATCTTCGTCTGTGTGCGTTTGTATGCGTGCACACACGTGCGTGCGCCTGTATCTGTGCGATGAACACAACTTGCCTTGACGTCAGTTTGCTAGTTGGACTCATTGTTGCGTGTTGCTGTGCGCTGATAGAGGCTCCAGCTCCCGGGCTGAGCAGGGCTACTGGTGCTGGCTGCCGCCGGCATTAATTGAAGCCTGCCGTGAAGGTAAGGGGAGGAGGAGGAGGCTGTCAGTGGAGGAAAGAAAAGGAAGGAAAAAAAAGGGAAAAAAATAACGTAGCGAGGGCGAAGTGCCCCTGGGGGTTTGGGTCCCTGCCTGCCTGCCTTTCGTTCTCCAGCTCCTTCCCCCCTCCCCATCTAAATAGCCGTGCCGGCGCTCCAGGGCTTCCTGTGCCTTATCTGCTGATAATTGGGCACTGGAGCTCCACAGCTCACTTATGAAATATAGATTTCTGACGAAGGGGAAGCATGGAGGGGGGGTTGGGGGTTGAGGAGGTAGACTGTGTGCAGGCAGAGAAAAGCCCCTGGTTGTATCAGCTCTGCAGTGCTGCTCTGGCTCATTTAGCAAACACAACCCCAATAGTTAGGGCGAAGGCCGCTGTGCTGAACAGCCAACACCGTCTCACTCAACTGAAGGACGAGGCTCCATTTCTCTTGTTACTTGTATCTAGAGGGTTCAAAGAGCAGTGAAATGTGGGAGTGATTGATGCAAAGTTTAAGTTGGAGTGAAAACCTTCTACAGTCTAACACACATCACCTTTCTACACTTCCTGTTTGCTACAAGGTGTTTAATTGTCCAAAAAGTATTCTGAGTGGCCTGTATTTATACTGCTGGTGGTAATGGAAGAGTATAAAAGATAACTTCTCTGTGTTTGTTGATGAGTTATTTTTCAGTGGTACTGCATGGGTGCTGCCTGTAGTTTCTTGGGGGTAAAGTTAATACATGGAGACCAAATCCCTGAGAAATCCCTGACAAACTGAAGCTAGGAATTTTCAGCTAAAATATGACATTCTTGTCCAAAGCAGCTTTTTCTTAAAGCTGAAAAAGCAAATCTGCAAACAAGCTAGCCTGTTAACGCAAACATGGTCATGCAACATTCATCCCTCCCGTCAGTTACCATCCCTGGGCTGCTTCCGCCGGAACCCGCATTGCCGGAGGAAGCGAGAAATCGTTAAACACCTGGTGCTGTTTTCTACATCCAAACGTCTTTTGTTGTCCGCTAGTGTTATTTATCTTTTTGGGACTCTGGTAGTTTGTCCTAAAGTTGAAGTGGTAGCAGCCGGCTGTTTCTCCTTCTCTGATGTCATTTAGCAGCAAACTTCTCACGCAAGCGGTGTTCTGTTGCAAAATGCACATGCGTGTAATGAGGTAAACGTGGATGTGCAGTGGTGTGGCGAAACTGACAGCCGGATGGTCCAATTGTTGCTTTTGGTCCAAGCTGTGTTATTGGCGGAGGTTTTTAGACAAATGCGAGAGAACCTCATTATTAATTTTGGTTTTTCATTTTTTAAATCTCCACAATATATTTACAGCTATGCTTTGTTAGAATATTGTTAAGACACAAAATGTTTTAAGCTAGCTTGTTTTTCAGATTTACTACTGTAGGTTTAAGTTCTGTGCAACGTCCTTTATTTCAAGTTGTTATACACTGCCCAGCCAAAAGAAAAGTCGCCACCTGGATTTAGTAGGAGCCTCCTATTGCATGATGACTGCACGGGTGATTATCTTTCAGCTAGCAACAAGTTATTTAAGTTGCTTCTCATTTCTTAAACAACCATGTGGAACGACACATCTGGTGCTCATGGAAAACATGTTAGTCTGTGTGAGAAAGGTCAGGTCATTGGCACCAAGCAGAGAAAACATCTAAGGAGATTGTAGAAATGACTAAAACTGGGTTAAGAACTGTCCAATGCTTTATTATAAACTGGTCTGCTGAGTCCAGATGGACCCTGTTCCAGAGTGATGGCGCATCAGGGTAAGAAGAGAGGCAGATGAAGTGATGCACCTATCGTGCCTAGTGCCTACTGTACAAGCCTGTGGGGGTAGTGTTATGATCTGGGGTTGCTGCAGTTGGTCAGGTCTAGGTTCAGCAACAGGTTGTGCTCCATGAATGAGGTCAGCTCACGACACTGAATGACTACATAATTCCAGCTTCCCTGATGCCACGGGCATATTCCAAGATGACAATGCCTGAATTCATCGGGCTCAAATGGTGAAAGAGTGGTTCAGGGAGCAAGGAACATCCCTTTCAAACATTGATCAGCCACCACAGAGTCCAGACCTTAGCCAAACTGAGAATCTTTGGGATGTGCTGGAGAAGGCTTTGTGCAGTGGTCAGACTCTACCATCATAAATGCAAGATCCTGGTGAAACATGAATGCAACACTACAAGGAAATAAATCTGGTGACATTGTAGAAGCTTATTGAAACAATGTCACAACAAATGCGTGCTGTAATCAAAGCTAAAGGTGGTTCAACGAAAAACACTTAGCTTTACCCATTTAAATGAATCACTAAAAAAACCAAATCTTCTGTAATAACCGTAGCTCCCACCCAATTCTGTGGCTGAATTTCCTTGTAAACTCTTTGAATTCCTGAAAATAAAGAAAGTTAATTGAATAGAACACAGTTAGCCTATATGTATATGACATTCATGAAATATTGATTTAAAAATAAAGAAAAGTGCTTTTCCCCCTTTTTCAAGGCCTTTCTCATATGCTTCAACAAATCTGTTCTTTTCTCGTTTTTCATGTTATATTTTTATTTAATGACTGTGACGTTTCTTTTCAAAATGAAAATGCTGTAATTCATTAGAGTCAACATCCAAGCAGCCATGCTTTTTGCCTTTAGGCAGTTTTAGGGAAAAACAAAATCAAATGTCTTTTTAAATAATAATTTCTTAAACATTTACACTTAACATCTGAATTCACCCAAAAGGTAAAATATATTTGCTTCAGTTATGTTTCCATCATCAAAGGTACAAGAGCTAATGCAATAACTCTTCTCAATCGTGTTTCATTCTCAAGCCAACTTTACTTACAGGGTATTCATTAATCTTAGCTCTTTGTTTCACTTGCCTTCGTCCAATTGGTCAATAGAAAATGCTACTGTGTGGATCCCTCTAATTCATTTAAATTACAATTAGCATATAGGCCCAGTAGTTGATTAATATCCTTGTTTTCCTCTCAGAGCCTTCAGCACTCATTAATTACCTCAGCGCCGGACTGTGCTGGATCATTCACCCTACCCATTCCATTTCCATCCCTCCTGTTTTGTCCTCTGATTCTTGACACAAACCTGAGAGCACACCTGCTCTTAACTTGGTGTTGGGTTGTCTGATCAGGCATGGCAAGCTGCGGGTCTTTGGGAAAATTCCACTCAAATTTGTGGTTTGATCTTCAATTCAACACTTTCTCCAGCCTGACTCAGAATGATTGTAGCGTTTTAAGGTGTTTTTGAGCAGAACCCCCATGCTACCACCTGATGCTACGTTAACTACAGAACCGGCATACCTTTTGCATTTTTACAACTGCTGGGCACGTGCTGCAGGCCAGAAATGCAAGAATGGAAGTTTTCATTTTGACAGGGAAATTGTGTTACAACCGACAACCCCCTTCATCCTTCACCTGACATTTGGTTACCATCAGCTTGGAATTAGCAGGCCCATTTTGGTTAGTCTGGAAATCATCTCACCAGTCTCTTTGTGTCGTGTCTGTGCCTGAGTCATGCATGGCCAGATATTTCCACTGGGATAATGTCCTAATTCCTGGTAGACATGCTTGTTTTTGTTTACACTGTGTCTTGCAGGAGCTCACTTAATTCTGATGAATAGATTTCCCACTTCTGTTCATCCTCTGAGGAATTTCAAAGGATTTGTGCCCTTTTTTGGAGGACATGTTGGAGTTGGTGGGAAGGCAAGTGGTTCTTCTCTGGTCTGGCCAAAGGTGGTAACCCTTTCGTCTCACCAGTAGGTTCATGCTGCCAATTAAAACAAATGATGGTGTGCTATTTTGGACACTCAAAACATCTGTTCTCTCCACATCATGATGGAGCTTCCCTGATGTTTGGGAAGCATGCGGAGCAGTCCCATTTACAAGCAGACCTCGTTTCAGGCTGAAAACATTTTGTTTTGATCAAACAACTATGCTAATGCTAACAAATAACACTTACATGTTATACCTTTTAGTAAAGCTGACCAATCAGGCTCTCTAATGATACAAAGGTTGAAACATTTTACTACAAAATTCAACCAACCAACCAATATTGTGTTTTTAGTTAATCAATTATTGTTGTTCAGAAAATGGACACATTAATGTTCCCATTTTAGTCCATTTTTTACATACCGCCCTATCTCATGACATAATTCTGAACTCTCAATGGGTAAGCCTCTTAAAATGTGTCAGATGTTTGCAGTTATCTACATGTGGTATTATTTTTTCCTGGGAAGTGATGCTTTCACCTGACGACTGTGAGACCTCTGCAGCCTCCCCACTTTAACACCTGGATGCTGAGTGAGGAAGATGAGTGCAGGATGAGAGGCTTCCCAGTTTAAAATCAGGGCAGGAGCCACAGGATGAGCAAGGACAAGACCATGTGCTAAGACTCACAATCCTCCGACAACTCCTGAAGGTGAGAGATTATCAGAGAAGAGACTGAAATAAATGTGGCTTCTTTTTCTATTTAAAGTTTTATAGGGATCTTTTAACCAAGAATAATCTACATTTTGTGTGAGATAATTTAAAGCTAAACTGTTTATATTTGAAACCTGTAGTAGTTAGCTGACCCTACAGTATTTCAAGCATGCAGACAATGAATCTGTGTACAGAGGAGGGTTGCTCTAAGCACTGTCTGGATGACATAACAGAGCTAACTGAGAGTAAAACAATTATTTTCAAGAGTCATCATATGAACCTCCTTATTATTTTCATATTTTTATAGCTAGCTAGCTGTAGCATGTTCATGGCAGGACATTTTTAATATTGGAGCTGCTTTTGAAATGGTTGCAATAAACTGCTCAAACTAACTGTTAGCTTGTCAATCTGGTGATAATGAAACCCCACATGTCCAAGGTTGTTCAAAAAGCTATCTACAACATTGTGGATGTTCACAACATATCTGCAGAATTCCTCTTCAAAAGACGAGAGCCATCTTTTTAAGTTTTATGTAATTAAGAAGCAAATGATTTTCTTTGATTAGACACGGTCATAAAAACAGGCAGTTATTTATATATATATTTATAATATATATTTATATAAACACATGAACATGGAGGCAGGCATCTCACACACACACACACACACGCACACACACACACACACACACACACACACACACACACACACACACATGCGCGCGCAGAATAAGCTACCCTGCGAGGGAGTTCTGTATTGGGTTTTCTTTAGGAAGCACAGCTCCTCCAAAGCTCTGGTCAGATGAAAGGCGAAGAGTTGTATCGATCGGCCCTGAGCAGGGGGTGGTGAAGCAAGCGTTGAGTGTGTGGGTTCTGGCAGGGGTTTTTGAGAGATTGTATGTGTGTGTGTGTGTGTTTGGTGGTGGTGGGGGAAAGGGGGGGGGGGGTAGAGCATCTGATGTAGGACTGCCAGCCAGGCGAGGAGCGAAAGGCCAGGGGGGTATTTGGGGGCTGTGAGGGAGGGCAGTGAGTTGTCGCAGTGGCCCTGTGGTTCCACCGTAACCCCCCTGGCCTCTCAGTAGAGAATGTACAGCACACACACACACACACACACACACACACACACACACACACACGCGCACACACACACACACACACACACACACACACACACACACACACACACACACACACACACACACACACACACACTAAGGCCTGCATATGTGCACGTTTCCAACACCAGCCTGCTGTTGATGAGACCTGCCAGGAAATGAAACAACATGGCTGCGAGCGAGGGACAGCACGCTGACAAACACACAGAAGCATCCACTTATCTTGTCCTACTAAGATTCATCAAAAACTTTTGTTACCAATATTTGGAGAGATTCATACAAAACCTCTTTAATGAATACATTTTCTTTTGATAAATATTGACAGGCAACCGTAGAGGATCTCTCATCAAATGAATTAGCTCAATACCCCCAATCCTGCATTAGAACTAGCAACCTGACAAAAAAAACCCAGTAAAAATTCATAATCTTAGCAAACATTACATGTTGGCTTGAACATAGTAACTTTACTGTGTCTATGACATATTAAGAAGTTGAAGAAAAAAATTTGTGTGAAGATTTTTTTTGTCGAGATGAAAATGTAACTAGCATCAGCAGTGAGTTATTCATAAAAAAGCCCCAAAAGCAGCAAAAGAAAAAGCTTTTAAAGTTTTATAAGATTCTTATTGTTGAGCTTTAAACGAACGCTCCACCTGACAGACATAATTGAAGTCTTTGATCATTTCGCTTGGTGGGTCGCTCAGATACTTACATTTTTGACACACTGTTTTATTCTGAAAGGCCCATCATTCTGTTCTTGATGGACCAGAGTTTTGTCACACCCTGTTGGCCTTTGGTGGCGTTAACTGGTTTGACCTAAAAAAAATGAGTTTGTATTTTATACTTCAGGGATTCAGTGAGAAAGCTTGCTGTGGCATGTTGAAATGCTCCCCTTCCCATCTTATCAGATTCATTTGATCCAATACGAGGCCATATGTGGACTTGGGTTAGGTGTACCCGACCCTGTGTGCTTTGTGCCCCCAGGGAGAGATCGGCCCGGGCGGCTTGCTAATTGAAATGTGTTGGCGACTCATTGACGTCTTGGCTCCAGTTTCAGGGCTATTTCGAACGGTGCTGCTGATTGCTGGTTTCACATCACACAGAGAGGGGGAAAAAAATCAATAGTCGCTCAGACAACTAGGGTTTATTCTTTGTGAGAAGACATTAATGCGTCGCAGAAAAAAAATGGTTTGATATTTATCATTTGTCCTTTTGTTCGCAGTTTAGGTTGAACTGTAAAATAAATTCTAATTCTAAGAAGTGATGGGGAGGGCCATCAGTTCACCTCTGTTGTGAAGAGATTTGAAAGCAGCTTGATTCTGCAGCTCTGGTGAAGTGTTCACAAAGCTCTCAAAATCAAGTCATTAATCTGGGTTTCCTTCTTCAGTGAAAAATTCAGTAGTTCAGTTGTATTCAGCATGGAGAATTCAGCCAGAGGAAAAAGTAGCTTCAGACGGCAGGATTTGAAGTCTTGTTTTCTGAAAAATGGATATCTCGCCTTAGATTGAATAACAGCAACGCGACTCTACCACTGACTCCATTTGCTCTGCAACGGTGATGTTTTATCCATAACAGAAGCCTGGAGGAGTTCTGCTGTGTGGTGGAGTTGCTAATGCTAATGGTTAGCTTCTACTAGTTGAGATGTTCTCTGCTGTTTTATGGATGCTAAAGCAACAATAGCCTTCCCCTTCGTGAGTGAAGATGAGTGAGTCCATGAATGTGGAGTGACCGTGTGCCGTAGATTATGTGTTTTATTCTTGGTTTGCTTGTTAAATCCTTTTGCTAATTTTAACTGAAGGGTCTATGTCTATTATTACTGCTAATATATCAGGATATTTGGATTAACAACAGTCTGCTTTAACCTGTCAACTGTAGCAAACTTTTTAACCTCTTTGCAAACATTTGCACATTCTTAATTCAGGGGAAAAATTATGTAAAAACCATCTAACATTTGAACTGAAATATCAATAGGCTAGGTCTCTAGGTGCATCTTGTTTTCGTCCTGCAAACTATATGTCCTCTTACATATTTTTCTTGTATAATACAAGTGTCATGTAAAAGTCTTACCCCAACCTTCCACCAGATGTGTGAGTGCCGCGTAACATCTGCAAAACATACGATGCGGCAGTTAGTTGCCATTAAAATGGATGGGCATGTTTTGGATGCATCCCAGAAGCATAGTGTCCACTAAACTTACATTTCCAGTCTTTTACACATTACACTTCCATACCACATTCAGATCAGACCAGACAGGAAGTCAAACAGATAAGCAATTTTACACGCCTGGCAACTTTCACAATAAAAGACACATGCAGATCTCTAGTTAATTATAGGAAAAAATAAAATACATCATTACCTCTGACACCTCTGTGGCCAAGTTCAAAAGAACAAAAAACAAACCAGAGGCCTTTTGGAGACGTGCTTCTGTTTTTATCCTTGTTCGCTATTGCGTGAACTGGTGAAGTCATGCGTGATCCAACAATTCTCCAGTGATTCTGTGATCTCGCGGGAAAAGCTGCGTGGAACACTTTCGTTGCCAGTTCAGCTCTCGGTGGGAAGGAGCACAGGAAAACCACAGGGAATAGCTCGGGCTGGCGATTAAATGTCTTCGTCTTCGTCTTCGTCTTCCTCCGCTTATCCGGGTCCGGGTCGCGGGGGCAGCATCCCAATTAGGGAGCTCCAGGCCGTCCTCTCCCCGGCCTTGTCCACCAGCTCCTCCGGCAGGACCCCAAGGCGTTCCCGGACCAGATTGGAGATGTAACCTCTCCAACGTGTCCTGGGTCGACCCGGGGGCCTTCTGCCGGCAGGACATGCCCGAAACACCTCCCCGGGGAGGCGTCCAGGAGGCATCCTGACCAGATGCCCAAACCACCTCAACTGGCTCCTTTCGATCCGGAGGAGCAGCGGTTCTACTCCGAGTCCCTCCCGAATGTCCGAGCTCCTCACCCTATCTCTAAGGCTGAGCCCGGCCACCCTACGGAGGAAACTCATTTCGGCCGCTTGTATCCGCGATCTCGTTCTTTCGGTCATTACCCAAAGCTCATGACCATAGGTGAGGATTGGGACGTAGATCGACCGGTAAATCGAGAGCCTGGCTTTCTGGCTCAGCTCCCTCTTCCCCACGACAGATCGGCTCAGCGTCCGCATCACTGCAGACGCCGAACCAATCCGCCTGTCGATCTCCCGATCCCTCCTACCCTCACTCGTGAACAAGACCCCGAGATACTTAAACTCCTCCACTTGAGGTAGGACCTCTCCCCCGACCCGGAGGTGGCAAGCCACCCTTTTCCGGTCGAGAACCATGGTCTCAGATTTGGAGGTGCTGATCCTCATCCCAGCCGCTTCACATTCGGCCGCGAACCTACCCAGCAAGAGCTGAAGGTCAGAGCTGGATGAAGCTAGGAGGACCACATCATCCGCAAAAAGCAGAGACGAGATTCTCCTGCCACCAAACTCGACACACTCCACACCACGGCTGCGTCTAGAAATTCTGTCCATAAAAGTGATGAACAGAACCGGTGACAAAGGGCAGCCCTGGCGGAGTCCAACCCTCACTGGGAACAGGTCCGACTTACTACCGGCTATGCGGACCAAACTCACGCTCCTCTGGTAAAGGGACTGAATGGCCCTTAACAGAAAGCCACCCACCCCATACTCCTGGAGCGTCCCCCACAGGGTGCCCCTGGGGACACGGTCATAAGCCTTCTCCAAATCCACAAAGCACATGTGGATTGGTTGGGCAAACTCCCATGCCCCCTCCATCACCCTTGCAAGGGTATAGAGCTGGTCCACAGTTCCACGGCCAGGACGAAAACCACATTGCGCCTCCTCTATCTGAGATTCAACTATCGATCGGACCCTCCTCTCCAGTACCTTGGCGTAGACCTTTCCCGGGAGGCTGAGGAGTGTGATCCCCCTATAGTTGGAACACACCCTCAGGTCACCCTTCTTAAAGATGGGGACCACCACCCCGGTCTGCCACTCCCTAGGAACTGCCCCCGATGACCACGCAATGTTGTAGAGACGTGTCAACCATGACAGCCCTACAACATCCATAGCCTTGAGATACCCAGGACGAACCTCATCCGCCCCCGGGGCTCCGCCGCTGTGTAGTTGTTTGACTACCTCAGCAACTTCTGCCCCCGAGATCGGACAGTCCATCCCCAGGCCTCCCAGCTCTGGTTCCTCCTCGGAATGCGCATTGGTGGGATTGAGGAGCTCCTCAAAGTATTCCTTCCACCGTCCGACTATAGCCTCAGTTGACGTCAGCAGCTCCCGATTAAATGTTACTAAGTAAAATGATAAATACTGTCACTAATTATAGAAAACAATAGACGTTTGAAATATTTGTTTTACACACCAAACATGGATCATTTAGAACAGGTCCGGTCCTTGAGGGCCAGCATCCAGCATGTTTTAGTTTTAACCCTGCTTCAACATACCTGATTTCATTTAGTATGTGATTAACAGGCTTCTGCAGAGCCTGATGAGCTGCTGCACAGGTGATTCAACCACTGAATCAGGTGCGTTGGACCAGAGAAACCAGTAAAATGTGCTGGGTACCGCCCCTCTAGACCTGGAATTGAATAGCCCTGATTTAGAAGTTTAAGCTTAAGTTTGATCGTTGATTTATCGCTCAATTTTGTACACTTCCTAAAAGTCTACTGAGGTTATTTTATGTTAAACAGCTTGGCACGTAACCTAATCATTCAAAAAAACTTTAGGCTCTACAAGTTGTAACACTTGCCAGTATTTTGGTCTTTTCTTGCATTCCAACGACCACATTTTGTGTGAAATTGTGGTCAAATACGGTACGGCCCGTATCAGTGAGTTCTGTGCATAAAGCTTTGTTAGAAATCAGTAAGTCGGATCTCTTGAAGGCTAATGTAGCCTGCTATCTGGGCTTTGGCTGCTGGCGCTGCTACCCTTCAAACACAGAGTGAGTCCTTTCAAAAATGGATTGTGGAAGAGATAAGAAATAATTTATGTTCCTATCACTGCCTCACACAAATATGGTAGGGAATACTGTGCCAATAACTCCCACAAACTCAGAGAGGCACACTATCTTTTACTGCACAAATTATTAACGGCGCTTGGGAGGAAGGCTGTGCTTTTTTTCTCCATAGGCTTGGCTCGTTGCTTGTTGAAGCTTGGAGTTCACCACAGGGCTTTACAACCAAAGATAAGGACTCCTGAACTCCACCATGTCTTTAAATACAAAACCGAAAAAACAGTGATGTTGAAATTTTTATTTAAGAATTTCCAGTAACTCTGTAATGAGTAAAAGTTTAGACCAGATGAGAGGCCATGAAACCTTTGTTTTTTGGTGTGTGTACATGCATTGCTCATTTGCTGTGTGTTTGTGTGTGAGCAGGGAACAGAGGAAGGAGGGGAGGGAGTCTAGAGGGGAGTGTTGAGGGAGGATACTCGGGGTCGGGTGTCCGCTCGCCTCTGTCGGCTGGCGTTGACAGCTACAGACGCTGGTCTAAAATGAGAATCCTCTTGGGCCGCCTGCCTGCCCATCCAGCAGGAAAATAAATCCCATGTGGAAGAGCCGCTGTGTGGGATCAGAGACAGCCGCCTGACCCCCCAGATCCACAGGGGGAGGCCAAGAGCGCCGGCACAACAGCATAACCTTCCCTCCCAACTCGCCTCCTCCCCTCCGGTTTAATGTTACGCTGCCTGATTGCCAACTCTGAGATTCTGTAGTAGCAGGACTCCTGCTTTCACAATATTTGAGTTTTAAAATGTTTTGTGGGCTTTTTCTTTTGGACAAATGTTTATTGCTTAAGGCCCAGGTTATCCCACAAAAATAGCAGAAGCATTTACCTGTGCTTACAGGTTCAAACTGTTAAAAATATGTTGGAAAACTACGATGAAGAGGGTCTTGGCTCGAATGATGTTGAAGGAAGGTCTAGTTTGGTTGCTTGAACTCAGAAATTGCACCGAGTCCAAAAACACTGCCTGGTGGGCAATTAGAAACACATACTAGAAGTTTTTCCTTCCTGTATTGCTGCTTAGCGCTACCAACAGATGGATGGATGGTTGAGCATTGCCAACTTTTAGACTTTTCAAAGATTCCTGTTCAAAGTTGAGCTCTTTAATCCATGTACTTCCCCCTTTTTTATTTGCAATGTTTCTCCTTGTCTGCTAAAATATTACTCTCAAGGCTGAGATACTTGTATCGCCTCAGACGTTTTCTGAAATTAAATTCCACAAGTTCTGACATTGGATCTCTGAACTCCCTTCAGGACCCCTGGGAAGTTTTATGTCTTGATAAAAGAAAAACAAGTATGGAAGGGTGGCAGCACTTTAGGAGCTACTTGAGGCAGTAAATCATTCAGAATGTGACAGAAATGAGACAGTGAAGCATTGTCATTATAGATCAGTAATAGGTTGCTTATTCTTTTGGGGTTAATATTATAATGAAATTAGGTTTTTTATATTTTTAGCACCAGTCTGTCATATTTTCTCAGAAGACTTCCACTTACTCGATCATTAGATGTAGCCGTCCCTCTACTTCTGCTGCTGCAGAGTGAAGCCATGATGTCCTATGGTGCTGCCATGTTGTGTTATTAGAACCAGAGTCTGCAGAGGCGTGAGTGTTGAAGACACAGAGAGAACCGGCGTACTTCTCCACACGTTATAGTGATGGCGTGCATATCCAAGTGCTTCTTCTCAAACGTTATTGTCAAATGTGGGTCTCCTTCAGCTGGTAATCTGGGCAGTTTCCACTCACCATGGAGAGCCTAAGTCACGCCCATCTACTTCCGCACCATGGGTCCCCGGAAGAACGACAAAATTAATGCAAGTCAATGGGGTTAAAAGCGCTATTCTCTAATTCTGCTTGTTTTGTGCCGTGTATTTCACATATGATGTCCGTGAATTTTAGAGACACATTTTGATACCAAGAACGTGGCTTATTTTTGAACGGGGGAAACGTTATTTTAGGTTTTGCGTGAAAATAAGTCCAGGCCTCCAAATGCGCTTCACGAAAGTGACGTCATCAATCAGTCACGGAGAAAACTGTGGGAAAAGCGCAGTAAGTTCAGCAAACTTCCCACAGGACAAAAGAACCACCATAAATCCGACCATTTGTAGCAGCTACGTGAGAGGAGATTATGTGGTGACGTCACATATGCAATGTGCCGATTTGCTAATTACGAACTTTTACAATCTAATAAATCTCAAAGTGCGTGACTGGCGTGGTCGACACACCCATCATTACTTTCATTTAAATTGCAGTACAACATATATGCGATCCAGGGCGTAAGGCAAAGCGGATTAGAAAATAACATTTTTAGCCCGGTTGACTTGCATTCATTTTTACGTTCTTCCCATGTTCTACCCATGAACCGACCGGAAAGGGAGCAGACTTAGGCTCCCTATGCATAACTTTTAGAGGAAGGAGAACTACGTGTCAATACGCAAATGTGAAACGTGGCACATCTTATTTGTCCTTACACAGCTACAGTATTTCAAGATGGCGCATGACGATGGAGCGTTGACCAGTTTATGGATAAAAAATTTCAAGCCAATAGGAATATTTAGAACAGACCGAGAAATATTAAGGAAAAAGGACACGATTGTGCACATGATACACAGAATTTGATAAACAAGTAAAAATACACACGGCTTTAATACTGCATATTTTATATTTTTTCCTAACTTGCAGACCCGGTTAATTTAAAATAACTCATTATGAGTTTAACTCTTCTGTAATATATATTTTAAGCGGACAATAAGGCCGCATAACCTTTCAACAGAGATTCATTCTCTGCTCTAAATAGTTAATTACTCTCGCCGTGTCTCCGGCGGCGCCTGGATGCGGATGAGGGGGAGAAACGGAGAGGCTTCCGTCTGTCTTCCTTTTCTTCTTTCCTGCAGGGGCAGGTCTATATATTTTGCTGCTCATGTCTGAAAGGCTGGCTCCAAGCGCTTGGGGTGGGCTCTGGCTCTCTGATGGTTTTCCAGTGAGTATTTGTCAGGTCAGACTGTGCACCACCCGGCGGTCTCCACTCCTCTCCCCGGGTTATTTATTACCTCTCTCCCCAGCCGGCAGCGCTGCGGCTCCGGGGCCGCTGCCAACAACGGCGCAGAGGCGGGGGCCCCTTCAGAGGGGGCTCCCGCTGGACGAGGAGCAGGAAGAATGGACCTAAACGCGTCGTGTGTTTATTATAAGGGCTTCTAGCATTTGACCAAGATGAGTGATAAACCTCTGAAGGACCTAGTTTTATTATTTATGATGGCTTTATTATAATGCCATGAGATAACCCAGTCTACC
Source organism: Nothobranchius furzeri (assembly GCF_043380555.1). Classification (NCBI taxonomy): domain Eukaryota; kingdom Metazoa; phylum Chordata; class Actinopteri; order Cyprinodontiformes; family Nothobranchiidae; genus Nothobranchius; species Nothobranchius furzeri. The sequence goes on from NC_091755.1 coordinate 28,862,431, forward strand.
TTCTTGGATGCCAGAAAATAATTCTGCATAGATGTAAATTAATCTGCATAATTTCAGGATTTCTTATATTATTGCTCAAAATTAATCATATATACAGTGGGTACAGGAAGTATTCAGACTCCCTGTTAATTTTTACTCTGTTATATTGCAGCCATTTGCTAAAATCAATAAAATTCATTTTTCCATTGATGTACACACAAAACCCCATATTGACAGAAATACGCAGAATAGGCATTTATGCACATTTGTTAAAAAGAAATACTAAAATATGACATGGTCCTGAGTATTCAGACCCTTTGCTCTGTCTTCTTGGTAAAGATGCAACAAGTTTCTTACACCTGGATTTGGGGATCCTCTGCCATTCCTCCTTGCAGATCCTGTTTAGCTCTATCAGGTTGGATGGTGAACGTTGGTGGACAGGCATTTTTAGGTCTCTCCAGAGATGCTCCATTGGGTTCAAGTCAGGACTCTGGCTGGGCCATTCAAGAACAGTCACAGAGTTGCCGTGAAGCCACTCCTTTATTATTTTAGCTGCGTGCTTAGGGTCATTGTCATGTTGGAAGTTAAACCTTCGGCCCAGTTGGTCCTGCAGCACTCTGGAGAAAGTTCATGACCAGGGTATCTCTGTACTTGGCCACATTCATCGTTCCCTCGAACACAGCCAGTCATCCTGTCTCTGCAGCTGAAAAACACCCCCACAGCATGATGTTGCCACCACCATGCTTCACTCTGGGGACTATATTGGACAAGTGATGAGAAGTGCCTGTTTTCTCCACACATACCGCTTAGAATTCAGATGTATTTTATCAAACTCCATGTGAGCTTTCATGTGTTTTGCACTGAGGAGAGGCCTCTGACGGGCCGCTCTGCCATAAAGCCCTGACTGGTGGAGGGTTTCAGTGATGGCTGACTTTCTACAACTTTCTCCCATCTCCTGACTGCATCTCTGGAGCTCAGCCACAGTGATCTTTGGATTCTTCTTTACCTCTCTCACCAAGGCTCTTCTCCCCTGATAGCTCAGATTGGCAGGACGCCTACTCTAAGAGGGGTTCTGGTCAACCCAAACAGGGTTCTGGTCAACCCAAACGTCTTCCATTTAAGTTTTATGAAGGCTAATTTGCTATTAGGATCCTTAAATGCAGCAAAGATGTTTTTGTAACCTTAGCCAGATCTGTGCCTCGCCACAATTCTGTCTCTGAGCTCGTCAGGCAGTTCCTTTGACCTCATTTGCTCTGACTTGCATGGTGAGCTGTAAGGTCTCATATAGACAGGTGTGTGGCTTTCCTAATCAGGTCCAGTCAGTATAATCAAACACAGCTGGACTCCAATGAAGGTGTGGGACCATCTCAAGGATGATCAGAAGGAATAGAAAACACCTGAGTTAAATATGAGTGTCACAGCACAGGGTCTGAATACCCAGGACCATGTTATGTTTGAGTCTTTAAAAAAAAAAAAAGCATTTATTAAAAATATTCTGTGTTTCATATCAATATGGGGCGCTGTGTGTACACTGAGGAAAAATAAATTTTAGAAAATGGCTGGACTAACAAAGAGTGAATAATTGACGGGGGTCTGAATACTTTCCGTACCCACTGTAATTTCAATTTCTGATTTTCACTAAAACCTTTATTTTAACCACGAAAGAAGATTTGATTTGTGCCAGATTATTTTCTACATGGACCTCTTGAATAAACAAGAATACAAGTGTGCAGAAATTTAAAGGGTACGTGTTGGGATTTTCCTTTTTTATGTAGAATAGTTCCATGCTTTATACAAAACACGATCATATCATTTGTTGCATGAAGTCACTCTCAAAAAAGTGATTTCAGCAGCTTTAGTCTTTACATTTTCAGTACCTTCCAGAATGAGCTGTTACAGGGTTCTGTCACTTTAAGGAAAACAAGCCGTAGCTGGCCACGCCCACTCAAACTCACACGTGAAAATGGAAAAACACTTGTCACATTCCTGCTTTCCCTTGGCCTGGCAAGCCATCCTATATATGTAAAATTACCGTCTGGAACACGCCTGTAAACACAAATCTTTATTTAAAAGTCATTGTCATCCTCTGCTGTCTTAACGTTGTGTAGGGACAGTTCCCTCCATCACAACAAGCTGTGCAGCTAATCCTGCCGTGCGTTGTCCAAATTTTTCAATAGCGTAACGACCTGAACCAACCAAACTACTTAGCAAAAGCAGTCTGCCTAAAGGCGTTCCACACATGGCATACTGTATTTTTGCTGATTGTCGCTGGGACACGGATATCAATCAATATTTTTAGTTATAGCGTGGCATTTCCATTTGTGTTCAAAATAAAGATTTCATTCATTCATTCATTCATTCATTCATTCATTCATTCATTCATTCATTTTCTTCCTCTTATCAGGAGCTGAGTCGCAGGGACAACAGCCAAAGCAACGTCTTCCTCCCCAGCCACTTGTGCCAGCTCTTCCAGAGGAATCCTATGGTGTTCCCAAAAAAGATGTCTCTACAGTCTAACCAGGAATGTCAGATCCTTCAGCAATTTTGGTTGTTTCTCTGTACTATCTTGGTCTAAAATGTGACTAAAGACATTACAGTTGTGCAAGATCAACAACAGAACCTAACATCAAAATAGCAATTAATGTTTAAAATATAATAGTTTGGGCATTTACCAATTGACTGTGAATTTTATAGGAAAAGGATTGAAGCTGAGGAGGTCAGAGAAGGCAGAAAGTTTCAATGAGGTTTCCTCAAACATCACAACAATTTGTATGTTGATGGAAAGAATGTACTCATTTAACACCAATTTCTGAAGATATGAAAGCTTGAGTATTGTCACTATACATGTTTGGGGAACTCCTTTGTGATTAGCCCTCAAAAATGAGTCACGACCAGAGCCGCGCGGGCAGTGGGTGTCGGCATAGGTGTCCCCTGTATGACTAGTTTTACCAGGGCTCTCCCAGTTGTGCGCCCTGCGGCGCCAACGCACTATCGGCGAGGTTTCCATCGAGACATTTCGATGTGGTGAGAGCTGGCTCAGTGAACAGAGATTCAGAGAGGGCTTCACATCTGAAACGTAGTGTTCCACTTCCGTGAAACGGCTTTGTAAACATGCAGTGTAAATGTCAACAGCTCATGATTTATATCAGCACTACAGTTCAGTGTGCTCAACAACACGTGGAAAGTGACATTATTGTTCAGGTGAACAGTGTTGCCTCTCAGTTTCATTTTTCATACAGAGGATTGGGATAAGTGACATCAGGTCACCTTTCTAGGTCTTCTCTCCATCTGTAAGCATAAACTCTACTTTGCTTGAATCCATAAAGCCACTAACTCCATTACATTACCCTCAGACATCACAGTGTTTCATCTCCAAAAGGAAACAAACGTCAGACTCCAACCATCCTCTGCTGCCGTGTGTTTGCTCGCCTGTTATTGTGCCAATCCCGGCCAAGCTGTGGACTCTGGCCGGTTTTTGCACCGATTCCGCCTGCGGTGTGGCGAGCCTCCTTCCTGTGTGTGTCAGAGGTAGTTTGGGCTGATTTATAAGCTCTTGACACACAGCGCTGTTGGACCCCTCCTCTGCTGCTGGAATGGCTATTCCATGTGTTGGTGGTAGATCCACCTGGGTGGTTCGTCGCTGAATGAGGGTCAGATGTGGTTTTTGCTCATAAGCTCCAGGAGCTCAGGGGAACCTGCCCCGCAGACGGCGTGGAGGAAAGAAAAATGCTTTCAGAAACTGTGGTCCAAGGTTTTGGTTTAGCTTTAGTTGAAGCGACAGGTTTTTACACAGGTTAGTCAAATATAAATATTACAGTTTGTGGTTTTACATGTTAAAGGAAATTCTGCAAAAAAACTTGGATTAAAAAGTGAAACTTATGTTTGGTAAAGGCTTGAGGCTCAAACGCTCCAATTAACATCATTTGATGAGACAAACCTGCTGGTTGGTGTAAGTAGGTTAGAATCAGGATGCATTTAGTCATAAATGAATATCTTCAGTTCGACCTAAAGCAGGACCTTCTCTTTGTTACCACTAGCATTTTAAACAACAGGACAGTGGAACATTACCTTTGACATATAAGACCTAAGTTGGGCCTCATGTGTTTACATCTGCTCACTATTGCCATTAATAGTTAAACATCTGCTGTTTCTGATGTTTAGTTTTCATGGTAAAGAATACATACAGAATATATATATGATGAAATGAAAATAATGCTTAGAGTAATGATTTACAATAATGTTTCTCCCTGAAAGTTATGAATACTAGGGGTGTAAACTAGTCTGATCATCATACAACATTATACCGAAGTAGTGAACTGCACTACAATGTTAGCTAATATTTCAAAATCAGCCACAAACCCATTTAGATTAGATTTAGGATCCACTGATTGATATGAAACTATACTCATTCGCTAGGGGAGAGACGAGCTTTGCTCGCCATGAGGAACTTCTTCACCTAACAGGTTTGATGACGTGCAGGAAGTGGTGGAAAACAGCATGTCGGTGGTACTTTCAAAATAAAAGTGCATTTGATAAATAGTTATTCTATTGATTTTTGCATTTTGTATCGATGACAATGTAGATCAACAGTCCTAATACACTACCTTACTGGATGAATGACCTCTGTTCAGACAAGTGGTCTACATCCATCAGGACTGATGTGCTAACGGCTAGTCTAAGTGCAGCAAAAACCAATGTTAATCACTGCCATACTAAACCAACCTTTACATTTTGGTGTTTCATACAACATGGGCATTTTTTTAGTATTTCTGCTGAAATAACCAAAATAAGTGAAACTGACAATGTTTATAAATTGATATTGCATGAACTGCCATGGCAATTTAGAAGTTTGAGCTGTTTAAGATGTAAACAGCTATGACCTTGGCTCTGTTAAGACTAGCTAGCTCACGAGTCTTGTAAAATGCAAGCTGTGTTTCTTCAGAAGGATGTCTAATCAAAACTCTGAAATGCTTCAAAACAGCCAACAAATCAGTAAAAGTAAAGCAAAACAGGTTGTAGAGTGCATTTGTGGGGTGACAGAGGTCACTGAAGGTGAATTTGGACACTCAGGACAGATTGTTGTGGACATTTGTGGAAAGTCTGATCTCAATCTGTTAATACAATAATTGACATGCAGTCCCAGTTTTTATTTAGCTTTAAAATTAAAATAAAGTAACCTGTTTGAACATAAAGTTTAATGTGACCCTGCACTGTGCAGCTTATAAACCAACTGGAACAGAAAGAGGTTTGAGTTGGATGGGTTATTTGTGACTTGGGTCCTTGATTTGGGCCATGAAGCACCGTCCCTTGCGGACCTCCCTGCACTGCTCCGCTCTCCGAGCCTCTGCTGTTTAAATGGGCCAAGTTGAGAAGCGGCGGAGAGTGCAAATCTTGTTTGGTCTGGGTCTGTGAACTTCAGCGTGACTCCAGCAACATCCAGGAGTTAAAAAATCTAAAACTCGTTCAAAAACTATATAAATACGAATGTGCAAATAGATTCAGAAGTTAGGGTGTATTTTGGTCTTGTCTTAGAATGACTAAATATATCCAGCTCAGGAAAGTTATTTTTTGTGATACCAGATATACGGTAAATAGTCTGTTTTGGGGTTTGCAGGCTGTACTGCCGATTTAAACTGTTTTGTAGAACAAACTGAATAATAATAAATCATTTTAAATTTCCCCAAAGGCAAAGAAATCTGAGATAGGACGAGTTGGGACTAGTGATCGCAGTGGTGCTCAGGGCTTTCCAGCATGTCAGGTATTAACAGAGCGAGTGAGATTAAATGTGGGAGGTAGGATTTGCTAGGCTGGCGGAGTGCGCTGCTGCCGCTGCGAGCTGGAAACTACTGAATGGGAATCTATCCGGCAACTTCAACAGAGCGCTATCTCACGGCGACACGGGAGCTCTGCGTAAAACCGAGCGGCGCGTCTCCAAGTCTGGGTCAGCCCAACTCGCACGCGAAGAGGACGCAGAAGTTGGCTCGGCGGAGCAGCTTTTCACTTGTTCCCGGCGCGCGGCTCCCTCTAACATGCCTGCCATCAAGAAGGAGCGGCTGGATGGAGACGACATGGCTCTGACCGCGTTCAACCAGTCCGAATACCTGGCCCCTTTAAATGCCGCCGCCATCCCCGTGGTGACCCCGCATCCGCCGCCCTACGAGCACATTTTCGCCCATCACCGCGCGTACTTGGGGCTCCACGACTCGGCGCTGCATCACCAGCACCTCCACCATCACACGGACGACTTAATGCTGGAGCGGTTCTCCTCCATCCCTGACTTTCAGCCCTTTTTCGACAACGGGGAGCCGTGCATCGAGGTGGAGTGCGGGGAAAACAAGGCTTTGCTTTATATTAACAAACTATGTCAAGGCAGTAAGGGACCCTCAATTAAATACAGGGGCGAGTGGCTCACCCCCAACGAGTTCCAGTTCGTCAGTGGACGCGAGACCGCCAAAGACTGGAAACGGAGTATCAGGCATAAAGGTAAGAGCACCAAGTTTCCTCCTTGGTTGGATTGGGAAGGTGATTATTACTTTTAAAGCGTTCTGGACCTCAGAATGTAAAAGTTGGGACTGGTGGTCCGGAACGCAGTTTGGACTGAAAGGGTTACAGCCGTCAGTGCGTATAAGGAGGCAGATGAGTTAAGGGCGCATATCCTCCACGCACTGTCCGAGTCTATGACACAGACTTTGGGCTGGAACAGACACCACACCGGGGCATCTGGACCGGCTGCAGTCATCTGAGGTGAAAATACAGTTAAACTTTCCGACTATAATGCTTATTTCTAACTGATGAACCATAAAGTTCTGCCACACTCCTGCATGGCGCTTTTACGTAGCGCTTGTTGGGTTTAAAGTAACTTTGGGTGGTGAATATTTAGTTTAGGAATCGGTGCTTTATGCTTCTCTTGCAGCAGTTAAAGCAAAATTATAAACGCGTTTTTATAACGAAATGTATTTAATGCAGCAACGATGCCCCGTGCGTGCGGTCTTTATCTCACACACACACACACACACACACACACACACACACACACACACACACACACACACACACACACACACACACACACACACACACACACACACACACACACACACACACACACACACACACACAGATGCAGAGAGGGTGTCCCTCCCAGATCTAAAACGAAAGTCTAATAGTTTATTATGACTCATCTGGACAGATGACAGTAGACTCCTGTCTCTTTAGCAGCCCAGGACTGTGGGCACAATTAGCTTCAACATCACACAAAGGTAGGTTGTCTGCAGGAACAGAGTGTCAGGAAACCATATTTGCTGTTGAGATTTATCAAATGCTAAAAGAAGACAGATGCCACTCAAATGCTGTCATGCAGGAGACATGGTTGGCTGACAAGCATCTAATTTTTTTCCCAGGAAAAAGTCTGAAGACTCTTATGTCCAAAGGAATCTTACAGGTGCACCCTCCTATCTGTGACTGTCCTGGCTGCAGGATTTCATCTCCAGTGGTAAGAACACTTCATCTTTCATACTGATTCTTCACTGTTAACCCTCGCGTTCTCGTCTTTAAGTTTATCTGGGTAAATAATTTTAAACATTGTTTCTATTTAACTTAAAGATAACTAGATTCCTGTTCAAGTGATCAAGAATGAGTCTACATAAGAAGTAATGAAGGTTTCAATCTCTTAACAGACACAAATCTACCAAAGAGAAGCGATATAATACTAATTTTGTTTAAACGTTATTTGTTGTTTGTGGTTTTTCTTTCCTGAAGAATTAAAAAGTCAAGTCACATGACTGATTTGGTTCTCCCCACTGATGTTGTGATTCAGATAGATCTCTGTGAAATCTGCACCAGTTTGACTGATATTTCACTGGGACATCCTTTTTGCTGTACTCTGTCGTCACACTACAGTCTGCGTGTGTGACCTTTGTAGTGAAGACCTTACAAGCTCACTTGTCAACTTTGATGGTAATTCTCAGTCAGCATGAACATCAAATCCACTTTCAGTGTTTTGTAGAAAGACGGTCAGAAAACCTTTTTTTATTCATACAGACTGAGCAACAAACTGTATTTCTGCTTGACTTAGGCTGCTTTGTTGGTCAGACGGTTTTCTGTCTGACTGAATCAGCCTCCTCACCTGGCCGTTGAACTTTTGTTTGCCTTGTGTTTTCCTCGGGGCTCGAACCAGCGGCGCAGTGCCAAACCTCCAGGCCTTGCAGGTGTGTCACAATTATGGCATCACCACGCTGTTTTTGTGTGTGCGAGCTTTGAGCAAGCACGCCGTCAAATCTGTTCACACAGGTGCAGTGGGCTGTGTGTGTGTGTGTGTTTTTATCACCACGGAGCGCATCTGTCGTCGCTCCCAAGCACTAATCTTGAGGGAAGGGTGTAAGAGGCTTAGTGAGCTACTGAGCGTGGCTACTGCTGATTAATGTGTGAGAGGCACGCAAGGCAAAGGCGTTTTTGATAAGCCGGAGGTGTTTGAGTGATATAGGTAAACAGGTGACATTTCCTACAGCTGAGAATGAAGACACACACCCTAACACAAAAGGTTCCAGCCAAAATAAATTACCCAAGGGAGGGTGGAGGAAGGAAGGAGACTGTGGAAGCGTTTATGTCTTATTTTTTCTGAGGGATTTGGGATTCTCAACGTGTTTGGTTATGATTCGGCTCATTACAGATTTCAGACTGATTGGCTTTTGGCTTGCCATGGCCTGCTTGGTTCTACTTCAATTACAGCTGTGACGGAGGAAACTTTGTTACTTACGTAAGCAGAGATATGAGAGCCTTATGGTTGTTGTTGTTGTAGACTCCTGTCCTGCTCTCCCTTTTCCTGTGCAAGGTAGTGAAGCCCAAAGCCTAGCCCTCAAAGTTAATATCAATGTGACACAAACATACACACATGCACGCACGCACACACACACACACACACACACACACACTGATAAACATGTTCCATGTGAAGCAGTGGGGGTTAGATGGAAGAGGGAAACCAGTGGGACTTCTGTGGCCTGTGCTGGCGTCTCCCTCTCTCTCCACTGACTCCCCTTAGGGCATGGCAGCCAGCACTCCCTCAGTGATGAGCTCGCTCGCACACGCACGCACGCATGCACGCACGTACACACACACACACACACACACACACACACACACATGGGCCTGCCTACTGACACAAATTACCTCACGCCAACATTTACTCTGAAAGTTTGATGGCTGAACTTTGAGTGATCTTGTTTCGCTTATAGGCATGAGGCAAGCGATCATAAAGTGCCGCAGCTGCTGGGAAGACGCTTCACCTGCCTGCTCAGAAATCGCAGAGGTTAATTCGTTGCTCGTGTTTTGCAGCACAAGCTGCTTGTCACAACACAAGCTGTTAAAAGGGAAGACTTTAATAGCCCTTGCATTGATTAATTCTATCATTTTATGCTTTAGCTGTTTGATAATCAGGTGTTATCAATCATCGTAGATATTATTAGGTGGAATGTAAAAGTTTCCTGTTAATTCTCTTGCGCTGTCCCCTGTGCGTACGTTTGGTTTGTACTGTAAGTGTGTGCGTGTGTGTGTGCACATCAGTGTGTGCATGTGTGTCTCCTCCTGGGAGAGCTGGGCTTCCTCTGCTCTGTTATTTCAGCGGAACTGGCGGAGGCCGGGAGGAAATTGCACTCCCCACCTCCGGCTTGTGAAGAACTCCTCCAATCAAGGGCTCCTCTTGCAGAGTGGAGGCGAACACACAGCCACACACATCTGCATGAAGACACAAACACAAAAGACAGCACACACTTTTCCTTACAAATTCCACACGTTCTCCAGATGGTTCTATGCTGAATACGAAGGATTCAGCTCATGTTGACCATCTATTATAGCCGAGTACTTTGCTGCATGTTATTATTTATATGTTGCTTACCCAATGTTGCTATGGTAACCCAAAAATCGGTCATTGGCCCAGAAGTGTGCAGAGCTGTTGTGATGCCAACTAAATTTGTGCCCATTAGTGTGTGTCTCTTTTGCGTATCGGACCAATTAGACATTGAGCGAGCCCCGGGCAGAAAGTGCAATATGTCACTGTTTCGTAAGGACCAAAAATGAACTGGAACGTATGCAGGTCATGTGGAAATATATCATTCACACACACACACACACACACACGCACACACACACACACACACACACACACACACACACACACACACACACACACACACACACACACACACACACACACACACACGTAAAACCCTTTTTCTGCCTGATGCTTTCCTTCTGTGACTGAATTATTTATTTCAAATAAACAGCTTAGTTGGACTAATTAGCCATTAGCTTCAGCGGCTGCTTGTTTGGGAAGGATGCTAAGACCTGAGAGCTGAATGTAGACGCACATGCTGTGTGTGTGTGGGTATATTGATGCGATTGATGAGTGTGTGTTTGGGTGTGTACTCTAGTATGTTAAAGCGCCTGTCTTTTAGCCAAATGTGGTATATTGCTGTGATGCCCGTGATCATGCCTGTAAAAAACTTCCTCCCCAACATCTAGTGTGACGAAATAAGTTTGCATTCTGGGGCATTTGATTCTCACTAAAATACTTTTACCAATGCATATATCTGCACAGCACTATTATGTTGTATGTTAGCACAACAAATATGTAATTATCATTTATTTAATCACAGAGTACATCATCTTTGAGGCCAGAAACTGTTTGAATGAGGCCTTTTCGATTAGTTTGGATTGTGTTGATTTTGTAGCTCAGGCAAATTTAAGTGTCTTTCATTTTACACTCTTTCTAACAGCTTAACTAAAACTCTTCACTGGAATGAAAAAGTCTGGCATATTTATGAGCCTATTTGGAATTAGCTGAGCTAAACTATAAATGAGATGTCTTGTCAAGGTGAAAACGAGCTCTTAATGGGACCAAAGAGAGGAGAAATTTTCATTTTCTTTACTAACTAAAGCTCTACTTCAGCCTTTCACTCCCCCTGTGTTTGTCAGGGAAAGAAAGGCGCAGTCGTTACCTGTCTGCAGCTTTCCTGTGGCAACCTCTGTGGGCCTAAACAAACACTCACAATAAGGGAGGAAGGAGGAAGAAACAAGAGGGAGAGGGGAGAGCGAGAGGCACGTTTGCACGCCTGAGTGCACCGGCACTGACCTCCCAGCGCCGAGCTAGCGGCCTCTCCTCCACCTCGCCGCCTTTTACCCTCTGTGCAACCCCCCCACCCCCCTTCCCCAACCTCCCCCCCTTTGCCGCTCCACTGGGCTGCAACTGCCCACTCGGCTCAGAGCATGGGGGCCGAGTGTGCAGGAAAGCAGGAGTGTTTATGTGCTTATGCATTTGTGCATGCCTCTGTGCGTGTGTGTGCACGTGCACATGTGTGTGCGTGTGCACGTGTGTGTGTGTGGAGGCGTGGATCTTGGTCGCATGCCTGTCTGCCCTGCAGCGCTTTCTCACTTTTTTTTTCTCTTTCTCACACATGGCCTTCAACAGCCAAGTGTTGCCCAAAGTCTGCACACGCAAGCATGCACGTGCACACACACACACACACACACACACACACACACACACACTGCTGGTGTCTGGTATCAGCTTGATTTTGAAGTTGATGCAGTGGGACATGATCTCCTCGTTTACCAGTTCTTAAGTTTTAGGATTTTAAAATATGAAAGAAACAATATGCATCATCGAGCCACATAAACAGCACCAGATCATCAAACAAACAAACCCTAATGTTTTAAATGACAATAGTTGCTTTGCAGAAAGGTCAAATAATTATTGCAGGCAGAAGCTCAGGAGGCAGAGCAGGTTGTCCAGTAATTGGAAGGTTGCACGTTAAATCCCACCTCCTGCCAGAGAATGTTGTGTCCTTGGGCAAAACACTTAACCCATTGTATGGCAGACCTCACCTCTGTCAGTGAATTTTAGGGCAGCTGTGGCTACTTTGTAGCTCATCATCACCAACGTGTGAATGTGTGTGTGCATGGGTGGATGACTGATTGTGTTGTGAAGCGCTTTTGGGGGGGGGGGGGGGGGGGGGGGGGGTTGTAGCACCCTAAGAAGGTGCTATACAAATACAGGCCATAATCCCTACAAAAACATGTACTTACAGCTAGAAAATCATTTTTTGAGACAAGCCAGTAAAATATTACTGCACTGGACAAAAAAGTGGTGCTGTGGTGCAAAATGAAAAAAGAAAAAATAATTTTGCGTTTAGTAATTTTGTTTGCATGTTATGAAGTATTTATTGTTTGTATTATCAGTTTCATGCATGTTTAGTTTTATTCAAATAATTTATTATCACCAAGCCAGGTAAATGTAAGGCTCCTCAGGACTTTTGATTTATCTAAATGTGCAACCATCAAAGGTCACAGAGGGCAGTGCAAACGTTGCTAGAGCTTCTGCTGCAAACAAGAGAAACATCAAAACTTCTTTTGATTGATAATAAATCCGCTGTCATTCATTCATTAGTCCTTGAAGCATTGCCTTTGTATAAACAGCACTGAGCAGCAGCAGAGTTTTAATATTATATTATCCCCACAGTCAAATAAACGTTGTTGTGGAGAAACTGATTTCTCTTAAACCAAACAAACACACAATCTGGTGATTCCAGTTATAAATGGGTTCAAGTTGCACCCAGCGTGTTCTCAGCTCACAAATATGGGTCAAATCACCTTTTTTAGATGCACCTGTGAAAATGTCATGTCTGTATATCTGATGAAGAGATAAGACAGCGAGACTAAACCAGAAAAAAGGATGTAAGATATTGAGAGGTGTTGGATTTCACACGCTGCTAACAAATATTCGGTTTTTGGCCTCGTTTCAAAGCTCTGAGGTTATCGCTGTAATGACCGCTTCGGCTCCCTCGCACACCATGCTCACAATCATTCTTTTTCTCCTCTGTTGTACACTCATTCCCCCCTCCCCCTTTCCCCTGGTGCTCGCGCCAAGTCGGCCCGCCATCCCGCCTCCACACACACACACACACACACACACACACACACACACACACACACACACACACACACACACACACACACACACACAGGCGGCTGCGAGGTAACGGCAGACAGGCGCGTGACTCATTAGGCATTCGTCCCCCAGGGAGATTGCTGGGGGGGCGCGTGTGAGGCAGCAAGAGCGCCGCAGCTGCAGGAATGTCACGGGCAGCTACTGCTGTGTGTGTGTGGGTGTGTGCTTGCTCATGCTAGTTGGAGCCAGCGGCAGGGTACTGCACCTTTCAGGAAATAACGCATGGAGAAAAAGAAAAAAAAAAACCACACTCATTAGCTCACTTTTCCACCAAGAGCTCATTTAAAATTCTGAAGCAAATTTAGAGAGAAAGCTCACAATTTCTGCTTGGAAATAAAACGTCCTTGCTGTCCTGGCTAGTGAGTTCTCTACAAGAGTACCGTAGTCCTGTTGCTGATTTGTAGAGATGCATTTACACTATCACCAAATAAGTTACAGGGATACTGTATGACTGTCTGACTTAAAGCATGGTCCATAGTTAGAAAGACTTGGTGGATGTGGTGTTTGCTGACCCTTTGTGGCACGTCTTGATTCAGCTCAATTTTTTTTAATGGTTTTGAACTGTCAGTATCCTGTATCAGTTACTTTCTGTGGTACTTCTATGAGAGTTAAGTTACCGAACAGTGACATGAACATTGAGAGTAGAGGCCGACCGATATATCGGCCATCGACCAAAATTATTTTTAAAAGCCGATAATAAACGTTAGTAAATCAGGCACCTGTGTGGCCAACTGATGCCACTTCTAGACTGAAGAAAGGACCCCAATGACCCCAACACATCGTTGTTTTTTTATGTTTTGAGTTTGTTTTATATTTGAAGTTCAATAAATGTATTGACTTATTTAATTAATATTGTCCACAGTGAGTGTTCAGTTGTCTTTCACAATCAACATGCTGCTAAACCGTATATATATTGGCTTTAATAATCGGCTTTAGATATCGGCCATCAGCAACAAAATTCTTTAAAAACCAGTATCGGCATCGGCCTTAGAAAATCCATATGGGTCAACCTCTAATTGCGAGAATCCTAACAGTTATTTCCATAACAAGAGCATCTCCACAGTGGTATCCAAACTTGGTCATGTTTTTTTGCAGAAGCTTGTCCTGCGGCTTGAAGACATGCTGACAAGATAATCTTAAGTTTGAATCAGGAGCAAAGAAACTTCCAAAACATGCAGGATAGTGGACCTTGAGGACCAGGATTGGATACCACTGTTAACAAAGTTAAAATACCTACATACACCGGATGTATTCCAAAAAATAAAAATAACTATGAAAAATCCATATGAAGAAGTCCAGAAACCCATCAACAGTGTGTAGCTGTGTAATTTATGTAAGGTTTTGTTATAGGACACAGTAGCACCCAGAGTCATGTGTAACCTCACTTTAAGGGGTGCCCAATCCTGGTCCTGGACGGCCAGTACCCTTTATGTTTATGTTGTTTCCCTGATTCAACACACCTGAGTTGAATCAACAGGTGATTAACAGGCTTCTGCAGAGCTTGATGAGCTGCTGAACAGTTGATTTAGGCCCTGTCCACACGTAGCCGGGGATCTGCCAAAACGTAGATATTTTTCTACGTTTTGGCCTGTCATCCACACGAAAACGGAGTTTTTTCACACGAAAACTGATCTTTTTAAAAACTCCGGCCAAAGTGAAGATCTGCGTTTTCTCCGTTTTGGGTGTCTGCGTGTGGACAGACAAAACCGGAGTTTTAGGGTCCTCAACGTCACTTTCCGCGACAAACAAATGCTGACATCACGTGTGCGACCTGTGTTTACACTAGCTGACAGCATGGATGCCCTCAGAGCTGCGCTCGCTTTATCAATTGTCCAAGCGCTTTTTGCTTGTTTGTTTTTGCAAGCGGAATTACTGCTCCTTGCGGAAGACCACAGACGAAGGACAAGGTTAAGAACTGGGGAAGTACTGCCGCCTACAGGTCTGGCATGTCCTTAACAACGTATTCATCCGGGTACGTGTGGACAGAGTTTTTTTTTAAACGAGGTGGTGTGGATGCAAGTTTTTGGAGGGGTGGATATTTGTTTTTAATAAAAACCCGGCTACGTGTGGACTAGGCCTCAATCTCTGAATAAAGTTTGTTGAAGCAGAAAAACAAAACACGCTGGATACTGCCTACCAGGACCAGGAATGGGCACCCCATACTATACAGGTTTTACTGTCTATGAAAAAAACCCTGAGACAAGACATGTTGAGTTATTTCATATTGTAAAATGCAACTAGATTTAAGCACGAATGAGAAATACCAATCTATGCAGAAATAGGGTTTGTTAAGCAGAAATCAAGAGACAAAAAGATAAAGTTGTAAATGTTCTTATTCTTTGTTGTAATAAAATAGAAACCTTTAAAGAAGTACTGACACTTTCCTCGTCCCATGTACATTAATGCTTTAATTGGTAATGAAGAAGATATTTATAACAAAATCAATTCCATTCCACTTAAAAATGTTTCTTATTTATAGCAAAAGTTGCTAATAGTGAAAGTTATTTCTTACCACTGTCACCGGGCGCTTTCCTAGAGGAAATTCTTAACAGTTCATAAAGACTTTTTGTTGTAAACTGGCATCGTGTAAATAGCAAATTGTTATTAATTTTACATATATTCACAAATTTGCTGAAGCCACTATTTTGGTCAGCAAAACACAAGATGGAGCTGCCTGTGATTATTCAGGCTTTAGCACTCAAAAAGTTGACGTTATTTTTTAAAGATTAGTTTATTTGTTTAGGTTGAATAATGTTTTCTTTTGAGCACGAAGGGAAGTAAATGTTGTGTGAGATATTTATTTCTATATTTAAATCTTGATTTAGTCTTGAGTTTTTATTTTTCAGGTTTTCATATTTTATCATCTAAGAATTTTTATTCAGAAAAATAATAAGACTGTTGGTGAAAATTGGACTAGAAAAATAAAAATATATATTTTGTTGTGCTTTGAATACTTTATAGACTACTGTGTTCAATTCTCTCACGAGTAATGAGAAGATGTCAGTTTGGCTGTTTAATATAGAAGACATATTTTAGGTCTTATTTGTAATACCCATAATAACCACCTGTGGTTAATGGTTGTCTGTAGAAGCTTTAGTGTCAGCTTTAGCTAATTCTTCACACTTGTGTGTTCCTGAGCCTTTAAACTATGGCGACATGATCACTTCTTCTCTGTTTGATAAGTTTACCAGGATGCTTTGATGCATTTGCCTTCTGTATTCTTTTTTTGAATATTTGCTCATAAACGAGAAGCCCAGGTATATTTCTTGGCGGCTTGACTGTCAGACAGAAAGCGTGGGAGGTGATATTCATAGAGGTGCTTTTAGTGGGACTTTTATGAGAGACTTTTTTCCATGGCTGAAAGGAGGTTGACCACACACAGCAAGGTTGCTTCAGCTCAGCACACACACACACACACACACACAAGTGCATTTGTGTTTGTGTGTGCATGTATACGAGCCCACTTGGCACCCTTCCTTTGAGCGCTCCTACGTGGGCCGCCAGGGGTGTGTTCTGTTTTATGTTTGGTTTTGGAGAGCCCTCCTCCGTGTTACGGAAGTGTTGCCGGAAGCTGTGGGAGCTCACCCCCAGTTCTGCGTCAGTGCCACTAAAGAAAGGATTGGGGCTTTCCGGGAGGAGAGAGGAGGGAGGAAGGAAGGGATGGGGGCTGTCAGCCTGGGTATGTCACGGCCATGTGGGTGGTTGTCTACGCGCGCATGCACAGGCGCAGTCACGACTGCTCACAGAAAAGCTATTTTAGTATACACTGCAATGCTGCTCGCTCCAAGTAAAACCCCCGCGTTTGAGGGGAATTCTAAGGAACATTAACAGGTGTGTGTTAGAGTGTTTAGACTTTTATGTGTGTGGATGTTGAGGTTACTTCACATGTGCTCTGGAGTGTTTTCCTGAGAGTGTTCAGAGTTTAAGGTGAAGATTTTGTTCTGAACAGAAGAGCTCATTTGCTCTGACATGTTTTGTTCCTGTTCGCTCCTTTTAGGCTTCAGCTCTGAATTCATACTTCCCAAACTTGTGAGAAGGGACCCTAGGTATCAGAAAGTGGTCCAGTGTCCTGGAGTAAATCTTGTAAAAACCTCCAGCAGGAAAGTAAAAGAGAAGAAAAGTCTTTCCTGGCAGAACACAGAAAAAGGAAGAGAAGAGAAATGTGCAGAACCCCGTGGCCTTTTCATCCTGAGGGATGTTTTCATCTTTCTCTGCTCCCCTCCAACTTGTTTTAATGCCTGCCATTTGAGATACTCCAGAGGGGCTGCACCTGTTTGCCTTTTGGCTAGGAGCCCCCTTATCCCTCCTCCTGCCCCCGCCTGCCACTCAAGCTACTGCACCTCCTGGGATGGATGGATGGAGTAAGGGAAGGAGTTGGGAAGAGTGTGGGGTTGCGTGTGGTGGAAGGGATAGCTGGAGGGCTTGAAGGCGTCCGGGAATAAGAGCAGAGATGCATGCACAAGGAGTGAAAGAGAATACAGTTTCAAATCCAAGTCCACTCTCCCACACTGCACAGACTTTCCTTCTGTGGAGTTTTTCCTTTTCATGTTTTGACCCTCCACATTCTCTTTTATTCTGTGTTTTCTGTCTCTTCTCCTACAAACCAACAGCAGCTCATCTCCTCGGCCTATTGTTCCCCTGCGCTACTCCGATTTCTTACTCATTCTCACCGTCCCTCACAACTCCTATAGGTAATTCCTCTGCTCCCCCTCTCACCCGTGTGTCTGTGAGACGGCTGTGGAAATCCACAGTGACCCAGGTCACATTTAAAGGTCATGCACCTCCCCTGAGGCCACAATCTCATCACAGTCTCTCCTTTTCTGTCCTTACCTCTAACAGCTTAGAACTAACAACTTTTGTTCCTCACTACTTTTTATTTGTAATTATAAAATTAACTATGCAACATAATAAAAGAGCAGTGCTCATGCACTGACAGCTCTTGGCCATCACCTGTCATGCAGGACTCTGCCCAGTTCAGAAATGGCTAATGATGGCAGTGTCTCAGCCAATCAGAGGGCTTGCTCAGTTCATTTGATCAGACTTACTGGTTGTTTGTTATCATATTTGCAGCAATGCAGATGTGACTGGTTAGGTCATTTGGATGTTAGTAGGCTGGAGGTCTGGTGGCTTGGCTTCCAAACGTCATGATTTATTATTATGAATCTCAGCTAAATGCAGATATTTGTTTAGCATTCATGACTAAATTCAGGTTAAAACCAAATGCTGTCCCGTTTAATCACAGACATGTAGTTAGGATGTTTCGACTTCTTTGCAACTCCAAGTTCTCACTGAGGTTATGATGAGGTTGTAATAAAACAGTTTTTTTTGAGAAGTTGGAAACTTTTATTGTTTTGAACAGGTAAATCCTGTTGCTAAAGCGTTTTGTTCTCTGTGGTTTACAGAACCGTGGGCGCCTGGCAGAGAAACGCACCATCCCCCTCCCACCCAACCGGGTGCCCAAGAAGGAACTGGCCTCAATCTTCAGCAGCGACGACAGCGAAGGCAGCGAGCGGGCCAGTGGGGATCATGCCCACATCAAGCAGGAGGAGGAGCTGCATTATAGTATCATGAGAAAGAGGTGAGACACCTCTGACTGATGTTTGAGCTTCATGAAAAAGTCTTGCTGGCCTCTGACTTGTTGATTTAGTTTTTTATTTGTTAGTTGTGTCTGATGGTTGATATGAGTATTACTGTGGTTGGGGATTATTTTGAGGTTTAAAAAAAAGTGTTTTTTTTTTTTACATGAAGCCCAGTCTCACAAACACACACACTTGATGCTTTTGACTCGGGACGTCTAATGGGAGTTGTTTTTAACGCTAATGGTTTTATGCTCCTTTCGTGTCTTTTTGACGTCGTCTCATCCTGGGACCTGATAGGCAGCAGTTTGATCAGAGTATTTGTTCTTAAACATTTATTTCTATTAGCTATAATTTTCTTTTTATAAGTTGTGTTTTAATTACTTTACCCAATGAAAGATAAAAGCTACTCAAATATAAACCTATTTATGAATCATTTGAGCCGAGTTGAATTTTAAGGGCTGATACTTATTTCCGTTTTTTACACAACTCTGATTTATCTAAAAAAAAAAACTAAAATCAAAAAGATATCTTTTATTTTTTTATGTTATTTTATAACATTGATTAGCATAGCTTAGCGGTAGTGGTTGTCCAGTAATCAGATGGTTGTAGGCTTGATCCCAGCTCCTGGCAGAAATGTCTGCTGTTGTGTCCTTGTGCAAGACACTTAACCCCCCTTGCCTGCTGGTGGTGGTCAGAGGGATTTGTGGTACCTGAGCCCAGCAGCCTCGCCTCTGCCAGTGCGCCCCAGGGCAGCTGTGGCTACATCGTAGCTCATCTCCATCAGTGTGTGAATAATACATTTGTAAAGCGCTTTGGAGTCCTGAAAGGTGCTACACAAGTGCAGGTCATTATCTGGAACTAAAACCAGCATGGAGACCCAGTGAGAAAGCTGCAAGTTCAAATCCCAGGCTGCGGCCTTGTTGCGGGAATTAGCCCTTTACAATATTGACCTTTTTATGTTATTTACAGACCAAAAACAAAGAGATATTTGCATTTCAGAATGCTCGTTTACACTGCTCATACTGAAAACTTGTCAGCTGATCTTTTTGGTACATTTCTAATATAAACAGTATTTTTACCATTAGACTGGGCCATATCCTACCCACTGGAACTTTATTGGACTCCAGTTAATGAAAACAGAAATAAAATACCAGTTTGGATGTGAAAAATCATGTAAAATCTTTATACTTGCAAATTAATGAGGGTATTTTACTAAGATGGGTCACATGATCTCTGAAGGACACTCTGACACTAAAACTAATTGACTTTTTGCTTGGATTTCTTGGTTTCTGCTTGAGCGTGGTTGCATCATTCACAAACTGGACACATTAATGAGAGATATAAAGCTGAATCTGTTCTTTGATTAGCCCCAGAAAGTCCCCTGCAGCATGATGAACACAACAACATTACAGAAGGGAGTGTTTCTCATGTCTTGAGACTTGCGTGTGACACAACAGACAGCACGGCAACTGTGAAGCTTTAAATGGATCCACTAACCTTGTTTAAGAGGGCCTCCCTCCCCCTGACACTTGCGCCGCTGGCGCGTTAAGATGATAATGAATTTAAAGAACACTTATGACTAATATATCAGGTTTTTACCCTTTGAAAGGCGACGGACTCGCTGGAGCCGCTGCTCCGGTCTGTCGTTTGGCATCTGTCTGGGCTCGGCTTTATCCCCCCGATGTGGGCCTGGACAAACAGGATAATGGGATGTCCAATCATGAAAATGTGATTTCCATTGACCGCAGCTTCGTAAGTGAGTCGTAGAAGGGTCTTAACAAATTGGATTTGGCCAATGGATGTGAAAAATACAGGGCCTCTGTATACATGTGTGAGTGTGTCTGTGCTGTCTCATCCTCACATCATCGGGGCTGACGGGAGCAGCGTCACACCCACGACCATCTCCTGTAACTCTGCATGAACTCACACATCAAACAGGTCATGCCTGTTAGTCAGAATTTCTGCACTTCACATCACAGCTGTTCTTCTTGATGGCATTAAGGTTAAAACTCCTGCAACTAACGTTCTGTTGTGGACCAGGAGGATTACTGCCAGGTTAATTTAGAGAACTCATATATATTCAGATGCGTTAGCCAGTCAGCATGAAAAGGTGAGTTCATTATTAAACCTTCCATCTTATACAGATTATTAATAGTTGTTGAAGGTGTTTTAGCAGATTGATTTAATTGATTGCCCCCCCCCCCCCCCCCCTCCCCATTAATCTGCACTTGATTTACAGTTTAAGCCTAATTTATACTTCTCTGTCTGCGTTGGTGCGGGGACACGCAACGCCATTATGCATCGGCGCAAGGGCTCTTCGACAGGCTCGCAGAGGGTGACGGAGACAAGCCCTAATTCTTAACTTTCCTTTGAAAGTGGTGGAGACTGCAAGCTCGTGATTGGTTAGGATGCCACTTCCTGTAAATTTGTCAACAGCACCGCCATTGCCAATATGTAATGTTTATGGCACTTCCCAGCTGACGAAGAAGTCTGAAAGTAAAATGTCTCCATCAATACGTGTGCGTCTCTCCCTCGCGGAGCTGACGGAGAAGTATAAATTAGGCAACAGCCACCTACTGTACTGTAAAAAGTATTCCCTATTAGCAAATTTCTTCAGTTTTTGCCTTTTTTGCGGGTCTTCTTTAGTTTGTCTCTTGTTGTACAATCATGAACTCTGAGCTTAACCTAAACAAGTCATTTCCACAGTGCTTTAGATGTTCTGTATTTTTTTCTTAAACACATTTAGTGCAGATCATGATGTGCTACTTTTTGAGCTCATTTAACCTACGTCATATTTATTTCGATTGAAGTCATTTCTTAAAGTGACGGTGTGTATTTTCCCTGGTGATAGGGGGAAGTACGTAGCTAAATGTACTGCTTGTTACAAATCAGTAAATGCGTTTTGTCCTCATGGGCACATGTAGAAGTAAACATGATGTCTAACATGCCCAGAGGCTTAGACTTGCGCCGATATATTTTAGACCGTACTTTTATGGTTATATCTTACAAAGCTGCCAACATTTTTCAATAACTACATCATTTAATTCACTTTCAACAACATTTCAATGGATATTTCCAGATTAATGGTCAAAATTACACATTGTCTCTTTAAGTCTGGTGGTAAGCAGGTGATTGTGTGACTTGTGACACCTTTTTCACAACACTGTACAAACTTTACAGCTCTCTGGAACATATCAGAACTACTTGAGGACGGGTTATTGTTTCTTTGGTCTCAGATTGTTTTACCCTGACTTGGATTTGTTAACACAGATAAATATCATTTTAGCCTCCCGTTATTTGAGTTGTCTGAATATCCTAGTGTGGAATTGTCCCAGTTAAAAGCTGCTTTGACCTTTTGGTTTGAAACATGGGAATGAGATGCAGGCTTTCGGCTTTGTAGAACGTAATTACTACACATCTCTTCCTCCTTTCTCCTGTCATAATTATGAAGGCCACTGTCACAATGAAACATAGCTGTGGTTTGAAACAGCTGCTTCCACAAACAGCCAATTAGACTGTTTTTATGAGAGGACAGCCTCAGGACTTTAGAGTCCAAACCAAACACAAGGCAAAACAAAATAAGAGGCTTGATTGAGAAATGTAGACTCTGTATCTGTTACCGTATTAAATTCTATAGCTTACATCTGACGTTGTCTGTACCAGCTGGAAAGAAGGAAACTAAATCAAAATGATGAACCAGCGTGGGATCTGCTCTTTATCAAAAAAATTACATTAAATAAAAATAAAAAAGAACTGCCTTGTTTGTTGCAGCAGGAAGATGCTGATAAAAAGCTGTTTTTGGAGATCAAAAGTCAAATTAAGATAAACACATTTATCAGCAGTTCCAAACTTCTCACTGTATAAACTCAAAAACCACACCTGCAGCTTTATCTTATGTTATTCCAACTTAAACAACAGGAAAATGGACAGAGCCACTCTTTCTGCTGCTTCTGGCACGTTGTCCTCTGGATTTATTGAACAACTGTGTCATTACCTTACACCAGTCTGGGGTCACAAACAGTGTGATATTACTGCAAATGGCGCTCCCTAAAGCTCTAATTGGTGAGCTTAGAGGTTTTATAGCTTTTTAGAGGAGCAGTCCACTTGCAAAAAAAATGGTTGGTCTTGTTTGCTGGTGTTTGCCATGGCAACAGAGTCAGTGCTCCTTAGTCGTTGGTTGGGCATTTACTAACAGGAAAACATTCATTATTGTCAGATAGAATGGTGTGGGTTTTATTTGCTCAGATTTTAGAGATACAGTATAATGAAGCATGACTCTCCAAATGAGCTGGCATTTAATGAAAAAGTAACATTCACGAGTAAAACTAGTTGAAGAATTCATTATTGTAGTGTTCCTGTATATTCTGACTTTGTTGCACTTTTCTCGCTTCTGCCGGCTGTTTTATCGACCTCACGTCAGCCTGAAGAACTGAGGAACAGTGAGGAAAAGTCAAGCCTGGCTACTTTTATTTATTTATGTATCTAATTCTGTATTTATTCGTTACCCATTCTACTTTCTGGGATGACTGGTTGTAGGTTACTTTTTTGTATTCAGCTGTGAGAAGCATGACAATTGTATGTGTATGGATTGTTTGGTGGAAATAGAGCAGAGGAAAGAAAACGAAAACACACATATAGTTTCTTTAGACTCTTTGTGTCCAAAAACTCTGGTTTTCATTTATTTCTAAAATGGAGAGACTTGGATACGTGCTTGTTTGACTTGGATGTAGTCTTGTTGAGTGCTGCGGAAAGGTTGCCCTGGTCCATGCCTTGCTGCGCTCTACTTGTGAATATTGCATCATGCCTTACAGTGTTTGATTGTTGCTATGGGCCACCTGTGCAGGTTGGAGCAGCCCATGTGTTCAGGCTGTTGTGTCGAGCGGTTGAGAGGAGCAAACCTGTAAGCACCAGATGTTGCACAGCACTTGCAACCCGTTTGTCTGTCTCCTCTGCTGCTGTTTCTCCACCCACACCCTCACATCCCTGCTGTCTGTCTGTCAGCGCTTTCCCAGCGAGGGTGTGAGACATGGCGTCAGGGTGCCTGAGCTGCCAACTTCTGCCAGCTCACACTGTGACCTCCAGCCCTGCCGCCTCAGTTTCATGTGCCAGTGCCACAGTGGGGCACTACTGGGCATTTATACTGAGCTGACTCCTGGAGGGAGCAGAGGGACCTTTTCATGTTGTTTGAGCTTTTTAAAATTGCAGCGTTCTTTGACATAGAAGGGAGCTCAGCTTTGGAAAAGAAAGACAAAATCAATAGAGAATTATTTACAGAAAAGGGACAAAGTGGTGGGGAGTGACTGTGATAAGTGATGTAATAACGATTTGAACACCTAATGAATATATTGTTTTCGTGGTATCACTTAAGAACCAGAAACAGGTATTTAAGAGTTTCCTACGATCGGTTAATTTGGAGACTTTGAGTAACAACACATATGGTGACCTCTGTATCTGAGGTCAGCATGTGTGCTCTGATGAAGGGACAGTATTGACCAGTTTAGGGATGAGCCGACTGTGAGATGATTGTCTCCGGTGTGCACCCAGGTGATAAGAAGACAGCTCATGTCCTTCTTAGCCATCAGGCCCAGGAGCCTCAATATAACCCCCCTCCTCTATTATTTCTGAAGCACCTGTCCTTCCCCAGTTAACCCCGGCCTTATGAGCTTCTCCTGGACCGCTGACTCAGGTGACTGGGCTTTAAACCGCATCCTCAAACCCCCCCCCCCCCCCCCCCCCCCATCTCCACGGGTTGAGTCTGACCTTGCCATCACCCATGGAAAGAGGAGGAGGAGATGACGGAGGGCAGAGGTGGGTGGGGATAGGGCTAAGCCCTCATTAGCCCAAGCTGAGGCGGGACAGCTCAAGAGAAGTGCGCTAATTACCCAGCTAACAATGTCCTTGCCGTTCATGGCTTAGAGGAGCCACTTCGCCATGGGATAATAACCCCATCACCTCTCTGAGAAGTTCAGGATGGCATTATCACGATCACTTTAAATGATGGACAGAGGGTGGTGTTGTAATGCAGCTAGGTGACTGATTTGGCTGCAGACTGGTGGACGATCAGGTTTCCTCACGAGTCACTGTGACAAAAATAAACCATTACATGGCGTTTAACAAACCTTGTATCCTATTTCATTTTTGAATAAAACCGCTGCTCTCCCAAACGCAGACAGCTACTAATTTTAACAAGTTACACCCTTTAAAAAGAAGCCTGTAATTAGTCAAAAAAGTCTGAAGTCAAAGTCCAATCAAGCGTCTCCTCGCCTAGCAACCAGCGGGGACTGTTTTGTCTGAGACCGTTTCTGAGTCACTGGTTCTGTGTGACTGAGAGGTGACTGGTGAGGCCAGCGCGACGCCCTCAGCGCTACCCTGCAGCTTTTCTGTCGGTGTGTGGAAAACAGCTTGGCGACCGACAGCCTGACATTACAGCAGGAGCCTGTAATCACGGGACTGTAAAAACTCAAATCCAGCAGCCACAAACAGTGTGGCCTCGTCACGGTGGTGGCAGCTAAGAACCATTTACTGCTTCTGTCCCATAAACTGTGCTCGCCGTGTCATACCAGACCTCCTTCATAGATGATTGTGGTTTTAATAAAAATGTCAGTTAAACCTGTAAATGAGGTCGCTGATATCAGGAAACTCAAGTGCATTACATCTGCCTGCTTTGGGTTTGTTCGTGAAGCAAATTGAGAAAGAATTCCTTTATTTAGTTTGTTGTATAACATGAAATCACGTTTGAAGCGCAAGCTTAGAGATATTCAGCCGGTTGGTTGCAGATTGCCTGTCTCCACAGGCTGCACTTGTGTTTCAGGGCTGCAGCACTCCCCTCAAATGCTAAGCACGTATTTCCCGTCATTATTCCGTTTTAATGCGATCAGGGTGGTAATCAGATTGTGGATGAAATACCTCCGTGACACAGTTGTGTGGGGAGTTCAGAAAGATGGTGGATAGAATTTTTGTAAGGACACAGAGGCTCCAACCAAATCTGGGACTAATCTGTGAACCCTCCCCCCATAAGGGAGGGTGTTTATGCGACTCTTTGTGAACAACTCCTTGTTGAAGTGTAAAAAATTAGAATACCTTCACTCATATTGTTTACTGCTAGTTTGCTATCTTCTAAAAAACTCTAAGTCAAATAGGATAATCTTGCAGCTGCTTTAAATATTTCTCATTTTGCAAATTGCATTTTCTAAAAGGGCTGCAATTGGTTTTCAAGCTGCTAAACTACTTCTGGTTGTGAATATGTTCATTAATACACCTGAGAGAGTAAGATGAGGAGGGATGAGACCTGAAAGTGCTGGACGCGGTAGTCTGTCAGAGTGCATTAAGAGCCAGTCGACAGGACGGCCACCTGTAGCTGCTCAGTCTGTGTGAGGGTGCGTTTTTAAACAGCTCGGGTTTGTCTGAATGGAGGATTCCTGCGGTAAGCAGTGCATGAAATTTATGTGAATTAATAAGCTGCTGCTTTCGTCCAAACAGGTTTTGATGGGTTTAAGTTTGTTGCCGCCTTCTCATAATCCTCCTCATGTGTTTGTTACAGTCGTGACAGTGACCTGTCTACAATTATCTCCAACCTGCACCACACCAGTCAGCACGGGATGCCCGACGAACGTTCTGCCTCTGACCACAGCAGCAGCACTGGACACACAGGTAGGATGTTGCATGAGAATGAGTGCTTTTAAGTGTTTTAGCAGCTGAATTAAAAGGATCTTCATCCTTTTCACCAGGGGTTTCCTTCTCATCTTGGCTGTTACTGTACACCACCTGTACATCTCCTGTAACACATGTACATGTCTCATTACTTGTAATTAACTCTAATGTGTTTGATTGAGGGAATTTAGGATAAGCTTATTACTCATTCCTAAAGGTCGCTCTTAAGTTGATAACTTAATGTTCTTCCACATTCTCTGCCGCACTCCAGGGAGTTTTTTTAGGGGTTAAACCCCCTGTTTAAATTACCTTTGAATAAATCACTTTGTTTGCCTTTAATCCTGTTTTATGTGAGGACAGGCGCAGTAGTGTGCATATGCTAAGAGCTTACTCAGACTGCATTTAATTACAGCTACTTGTAACGTGTTTGAGGGGATTCTGCAGCTGTCAAGATATATCACTCTGCGGCGTTAAAACCCCCAAAGTCGACCTTTTATAGTTGGCAAGCCTTAAGTTTTATATATGATCTCGGAAGCTTCACCAGATATCTAGTTTAATAAGCAGATACAGACTTATAATTTCTCTGCAGCTCTGACCTGCCAATATCAATTTCAGTTTATTTAAAGAATTGCAATGAACTTATAGATTCTGGAGGTAAAAACATGCACATGCATGATCCTTCAGTGTTTGCAGGAAATACAATAAAAATGTGATATTTGAGTTTCCGTGCAGCCAAGCATCGACTGAGCATCATCATTCTGAATGTTAGCCAATTATGTTAACAAACTGGACTTTTGGAGGCAAATTGGCTTTTTAAAAGTATTTTCTAAGGTGGCTTTTGACCACTAACGAATATTTTAGTTCTTATATCTTAATAAAGCAAGAACCAAATTTAACTAATGGACAAACTTACCCTAAAAATGTTTGACTAAAAAGTCAAACACTATCACTTTACATTGTTATCACCTTTATTTTATTATTATTATTACATAATTGGTCCAAATGAAAACAAAAATTACAAAACCAAATTTTCACTGCCAGAAAAAGAATCAGAAAACTAAAACTTCAGTCATATATATTTTATAAGAATTGAAGTGCTTGATTTTAATGGTAACTATATCTTTGCAACAATGTGAGTCAACGTTTGACCCTGCTTGTTTTTATTTCATTAACCAAGACAGCCAGTGTGGCATAGTCACCCCAGACCCAACACCTCCAAGCCCTCTCAATGTGTGCTCACCTCCTCTGTCTGCCAGATTAATTGTCCATACGGTGCCTGTGATATCAGGTAGGATTGGTGGGGGGTGGGGAGGCGACTCAGATGGTTTCTAAGACCACAGTTTGGGACGGATTTCTATCAAAACTTCCTTGTTAATCAGCAACCAAACTTGAGAGTTCAGAGGCAGTTTTCCTAATGAGGATGGAAAAGAATCATTTACAGGTGGATGCGAGGGGGAGGGTTTGAGCGCAGCGTGGCCTACTCCGCGGGGAGTCCAAGACCCTAAAATCTGTCCGTTTGAGCATTAAGGGGAGATTTAACAGGCTGCATAAGCGGCTCGCTTTGTGTCTATAAACAAGTCCAATCCGATCAGCAACTGGCTCTAATTCTGTCTGCCAGTGAAATTAGACACACACACACACACACATTCACAAACATACAATTACACACAAATAACACATAGTTACAATCTTGCAAGTCCACGCAAAATCAACACAGGCTGAAAGCTGTATCTAAACACAGGTGGGTGACATGTGCAGAGGACAGTGGGCTGTCTGACCTGGTGTGTGTACCTGGTGTTGTCAGTCAGGTCGGCTGTTTGGCTCATCTTCCTGAAGTGTTTGACGATGAACTGTGAAGGGTGTCGGACAGGTGAAAAGTCTGAAACTCTGAGAGGCAGAAAAGAAATGTTAGAGACGGAAGAGAGAGAGAGATGAATGATCGTGGCATTAGTATCAGAGGAGGTGAAGCGGCAACTGGCGTGTGTGTGCGTGTGTGTGTGTGTGTGTGCGTGTGTGTGTGTGCGTGTGTGTGTGTGCGTGTGTGTGTGTGTGGCAGGGGTCAGGAGCAAAGGGAAGCAGGCTTGCCGGCTTGTCTCTGTGCTGGAGCAGGCCATTAATTAAATCTGAGGAACAGACAGGAGGGCTGCCTCCCTCCTCCTCTTCTGTGCTTCACCCCCCCCCCCCTCCACAGCCACTGGCTATTCAGAGAGAAGTGGAGGAGGAGGGGTGGAGATGGTGGTGGGGGTGGGGGGTGCAGGGCGCCAACGCTGAGAGCCTGGCTGCCTGTGGAGACTGTAAACTGTGGCTCTGCGGTCAGACCAGAGACTCAAACAGGCAGATAAGGCGTTTTTGGGCCGCCGCTCGCTCCCTCTGCCTTGCTGCTTATGCCGAGGCTCCTGGAGGCAGTTACAGCCTGTCGGCGTGTGTGGCAGGGGTGGGGGGGTGCAGCAGCGGTTTGGGACTTCAGCACATTTTTGTGTGCGT
This sequence comes from Nothobranchius furzeri, assembly GCF_043380555.1. Lineage (NCBI taxonomy): Eukaryota > Metazoa > Chordata > Actinopteri > Cyprinodontiformes > Nothobranchiidae > Nothobranchius > Nothobranchius furzeri. The sequence goes on from NC_091755.1 coordinate 28,891,126, forward strand.
TAGTGCATACACACCTTTCTATGTGTGGTTTTAAAGACTGTGTTTTAGAGGTCTGCTCGTGTGTGAATGCCCAGCTTGGCATGTTTGTGACACACTTCTTTTCAACTAACGTTGACTGAGGAGAACTTTCAAAGTCTTCTGACCTGATAATTATCACATATAAGGAAACATTTCACCAGAACTCTTGGATTTGGGTTTATGACATTTGCCCTACAATGAAACAAACCATTTCTGACCTTTTTTATTCTTCAATGTTTATAAAATGAGATTTTGTTTCATTTGATGAATCAGAAGTGTGTGTCCTGTTAGCTTATGGCCACTTTCATCTTACAAATTTGTGAAAGTGTCTACTCCTATCAGACACGTATCTGTTGATGCATTTAAAAATACCTTAAATGACCTGCAAGCTGTTTGACAGCAATATTATTATTCATATTCTGGCATGTTGCCTAGCAACAGTTGCATTAACCAGAAGAAGATGAATGTGAGGACTAGTGGGCTGAACGATTTGACTGCACAAGCACCCGAGACCCTAACTTTGGGAACCGCTGCTTCAGATAAATAAAAGCCTTTTGCGTGTTTTAGCAGGAATGCATTTAAAATATATGAATAGCAAACAAAGTTTTAACATGTATTTACATCCTAAAGCCACATAAGGTTTTATTTTAGAGTCAGTGGTAAAATCTGACACGTCCGTCATCTCACTTGTCGTCTCCATCAGTATTCTCCCACGTCTGTCTCCCATAACTGGTCCAATCAGAGAGAATGGCAATAAAAGGAGTATTTTATGTTATCTTACTGTTTCATTTGCACATATCCTGCTTTTGGTGTGATCAGAAGTCCCTCTTGCCCCAGCTCCATCATCTAAACCATCCGTCCCTCCCCTGCCCTGACACCACCCCCACATCCCTTTCCCAGCTGCATCGGCCCGTAAGCCAATCAATGGTGGGGCTTTCAGGGCCGGCGGAGGCCCCGGCGCGCGGAAGGGGGATCAATAAGTTATTAGCACCATTCTGTCAGCTGTAATGTGGAGATTGATCGGAGGGCTGTGGCTGGCGGCCCACCCCACGTCCCCACCTGTCACACTCCCCCCGCCCCACCTGCTCCTCTCTCTACACAGTCCACACCTCCCCTCCTCTGCCTCCCTTGGCCTGATAAAGATGGCAGATTAACAGAGTAAGCGAGGAATTAAGGAGTCTGGCTCTCTGTGCTGTCAACACGCTCTCTGGGATGGAGAGAGGGAAGGTGAATGGCTGGTGCTTGAGGAAATGCTCTTGCTCCCATGTCCAACGTTTTGCCCTGGGTCTGTCAGTTGAAAGACAGCTCATTTTCTTTCTTTCTCATCTAGGAGGGTAATTAGCACAGAGGAACTGAGCCGGAGTCTAGGTGCTGTTAAAGGTTACCATGTAGACTATAATAGATATATAATAGCAAACGGCACTGAATAATTGCCCTGTTTTGATGAGGAAAATGATAGCTTTGAACCTAAAACAGAACTCCACAACCAGTGTTTCCAGAGCTAAATTAAGAAAAAGACACGGGGTTACAAAGTTGAGTGTGAGAGGTGTTATTGGGAGTAAGAAGGATGCAGGCAAAGCTCAGGGTTTGGCATTAAAAGGAAGCGCCTCTGCTCTAAGAAGCCCCATTTAATTGGCTTTAAAAGCTTTCCGCCCTCAAATCTCTGGGCCTCGAGCACTTGCTCAGGAGACACGGCGTCTTGAGTGAGGTCGGCTGAAGAGGCAACTCGGGTATGTGCGTTTGATCATGAAAGGCTCAGGTTGTGAGTGTGTGTTTGGTAGAAGAGAGGGTTTAACTAATAGGGGTTCACTAACAGGATAGATGGAGACCATCAGTGAAAGAAATGCTGTGGACATGGTTGGGAAAGAGAAGGAAATGACAATGAGAAGAAACTGAAATGGATTCAGTGTTTTATGCATGCTCTTGTCCTTTAGCACTCACCCCCCTTCTGCCTCCTTTGGATGGGTTAAGGAGTGTATCGCCACAGGACCTGAGAGGCCACATCAAACACAGCATCATTAGCAATCTTCCTTCCTCTCTCCATTTTTGGCAGTTTCAGTTGGCCTTTCATCCACACCAGGACTTCTATGGGTGCTAAATATTTTTAATTTCCTGACCCCCTTTCTCTGTTCTCTTGTTCTGAGTAGTTGGGAATCCGTCTTTTTGATGGAACATGATAAATATACAGAATAAGTTAAAACTTCCAGCTGTTAAAACAACAGCAGACTCAAAAGTTTGAAACAAACATACACACATATACACATACGCTCATAGATTGGCATCTTTCATAAAGAAAAGTGCAAATAATTCGTAGTTGTATTGAAATCAGTTATCAGTACAAAAACGTCCAGGATAGCTGAGAAACCCACAATGCACTTCGCATAAGTCTAGTTTCAAATCAGCACTCATTAGCTAAAGGGTATTGGGTAAAGGTCAAAGGGCAAACACTGGACCTGAACACGTGACTTTAAACACCAAAGTCTGTTGGTTTCAGCTTTGTAGCAAAAATATGTTGTTTTCATTTTTCTCCATGCTGTTTACACATGCTGTGCAAATGATGAAAAATTGTCCTGTTGAAAAGGGGAGAGAGAGAGAGAGAGAGAGAGAGAGAGAGAGAGAGAGAGAGAGAGAGAGAGAGAGAGAGAGAGAGAGAGAGAGAGAGAGAGAGAGAGAGAGAGAGAGAGAGAGAGAGAGAGAGAGAGAGAGAGAGAGAGAGAGAGAGAGAGAGAGAGAGAGAGAGAGAGAGAGAGAGAGAGAGAGAGAGAGAGAGAGAGAGAGAGAGAGACCATTCTCCTTGAGGGTGGGAAAAAAACAAAACAAATCAAAATGAAACATGCCCTCCCCAGTACTAAAAATATGCATTGAAATGTGAAAAAGGAGAGCAACAGTTGTGGCTTGGCTGTGCGTGCAGGAAGAAACAGAAGATTTGGAAAAATCAGATGTGCATGAGATAGAAATGAAAGAAGATGGACAGAGCGACGACAAACGGCTCTTTCCTTCCTGCTGGCGCTGTGTGCAACTCTCTGCATCCCCTCCCTTCACTGATTAGGCCAGTATTGATTTGAGGTGTGTTTGGAGGGGGTGGAGGTGAGGTGATGGGGCGGGAGGAGAGAGAGATGAGAGGGGAGGAGAGGAGAGGAGAGGAGGAGACGTCAGCAGGGGGTTCTGTAATTGTACACTAGATGTCTTTGGTGGCAGAGGTGGAAGCTTTGGGACAGCAGGGAGGAGAAGGAAGAGGGCGTTATTGGGAAGAGAGAGAGAGATAGCTTCTAGTGGGAGCTGGACTGAAACACATCCAGATGCCGGAGACAGAAGCAGATGGAGTAACAAGGTTTTTTAGAGGAGGATATGAAGAAAAAGATTGTGGAGGTTCAAATTTGTATTCAAAGCCTATCACTGGATGTCTTATGTTGAGAAATCAATGATTTATTTTGCTTTTGTTTGGTCAAATCATGAAAATTTGTGTTCTTGTGGGCTTACATTGTTGCATGATCTATTAACTATTAGCACATATGTGTTATGAATAAATCTCAACATTGTTTTGCTTAATGTTAAACAAAAATCTCTTATGGAGATTTTTGTGTTTGTTATTGTGAGTAAGCAACAGTTTCCATCTGGAGTTGGACTACCTTTTGGTGGTGAGTGATTAAAGCAAGTGGAACAAACATGTCAGCTGTCATAAACCCCCACTGACAGTCACCCAGAAAACAGGGGGTGACCCTTGGTGGGTCTGATTGGCTCTGGAGAGACCAAAGTTCAAACGAGCTGATCAACAGAGGTGTGAATCAAGAGGAGAGACCCTGCACCACCCTTCAGGATGAGGTGGAGCTCAGATTTAATATCCCTGGACAAAGTTACAAGTGTCAGAATTACATGGAAATGAGCTGGCCTTGAGACTCTGACCATTAACTTTTATAAAAAAAAGATAATAAAGCGATAGTAATGTGTACTTAAGGCAGAGGCATACATGGAGAACATTTGGAAAAAGACAAAAAGAGACGAATATCTGTGATAACTGTTGAGTTCAGACTTTTGGATGGAGACGCTGCAGGAAACGCAGAGAGACGGAGTCCTTCTCCCTGCCTCGAATAGAGAAACACACATATGAATTAGCCGGGCAGAGCTGTCATCCTCGGTGCTACCGGCTTCCTCCTCACCGCTGACAGAACAGGCACATCTCCAGATGCTCGAGGCTTGCTTCACCTCCTCTTCATCTTTCACTTTCTCCTTTGCATTTCCAAAGCAGATGCCATGTATGCAGGCAGGGTAGTGATACCAAGTTCTCTTTGGTCTTCTCTTTTCTTACAACTCTTTCCCTGTGTGTGTGTTCATTTACAGACGACCTTCTAGGCAAAAGGAAAAACTTCTCTCCTAACAGTAGCAGCGAGTGTCCCTCTGAAACCAAGAAGTCACGCAGTTTATCTCCAAAAGGTAAGACTGGATTGTTTTATGTTGAGATTTGTGAATGGTTAAGGATCATTAAGATAAAAAAGTGAAAATGGCCAAAACAGCTGAAGTGTGTTTAGACAGAGGTGACAGGTGTGCATCAAACAGGCTTTTTATTCTGTGATGCATTCTGTAAGGCTTTAACAGGACTGGTGTACGTGAATGTGGAGAGCAGGCTGGGCAGTAACTCAGCTAACCTTGTTTTGACTTTTGCCCTTTGAATGACCTGCAACTGCAACAGTCCTACAGCTCTCCTCCTCCTCCTCCTCCTCCTCCTCCTCTTCCTCCTCCTCCTCCTCCTCCTCCTCCAAAGCCACTCATTCCTGGCCATTATCATCTCACTTAGACTCAACTTCACCTCCTAAAAGATGCACCAGTTTGACATTGGCTGAGGGAACTTGTTTGTTTAGATATGTGTGTGTGTGTGAATGTGTGTGTGTGAATGTGTGTGTGTGTGTGCACATAGTCTGCTGCTCAGAGAAATGCATCTAAGCCATTTCAAAATATCGCTGATCCTGTGTATTAACCTTGAGCTCTGTCCACACCCAAAGCTTGACTCGACACCTGTTTGTGTGTTTGTGTTCTCTGTGCTGGCTACATCTTCATCCCCCCCCAGCCCACCCACCCACCCAGGTCTGGCGACAGACGCTATCCTTTAATGACTAATGCAGGTGAAGAAATAGACTTAAAGGGAGTGCGAGAGGGTCGCATATGGGATGGAGCCAGAGAGATTGGATGCTGCTGTGTAAATGATGTCTGTTTTCCTTTCAGCTGCAAAGTCGGCACCTACTGCTGTGTTTAGAGAGCAGAAAAAACTTTAGACAGGCACAGACTAGTTTGCACACACACACACACACACACACACACACACACACACACACACACACACACACACACACACACACACACACACACACACACACGGAAATGCATATACTTCAGGACCTTGGGTGGATTAGCAGGAGCTCGGCAGGAGAGACAGAGATGCTTGCGTGTTTGCTTCCTCCCTCACCTCCTCCACCCCACCTCCGCTCCTCAGCGCCACTCCTGCTCGCCTGCCCGGGGCCAGACTCAGGTTTCAATAAGGAGGAGGGTGGTAAAAATAACCCCAGCTTTCCTCTGCGTCTCCCTCCTCCACCTTATCCTCTGTCTCCTTCTAACTCCTGAACCACCTCCCCTTATACCCCACCACCACCATCACCCTAGACTTAGATCATGTTACTATTGACAGAAAGGGGGAGGAGGGAGGTCAGAGCCAGAGATTAAGCATGAGGACTGACAGCTAGATGGATATCGTACACCTTGATCATTTACGAAGCACACAGCTGTGTTTTCACATATATGGACTTTTTTTTCCTTCTGTTGTTTTTTTGTACTTGACAAAATACACAAGACAAAGCCCAGTATGGTGGTGTTAGTATGGAAAGTGCTGTCAAATAAATTGTAGGTTCATGTTGAGGTCAGGCTCAGAACATTAACTATGTATGACTGTATGACTTCATGTGAGGAGGCTTCCTGTCCGTCAGCGCATTTTTCTTAATGAAAGATCGGTGCAGAGGCCTCTGGGTAATCTCTGAGGAGGAAAAAGGCCTTCGTTGCCAAAAAATCATCATTTGTGGGTTGACAATCTTCATCTTTTGTAATTATTTGTTGTGTCAGCTTTTTTATTAATCTAAATATCTTAAATTTGCCAATTAAACACAATTATAAGTTGAATTTATTTTCAAAATGCATGACACCTCTGTTGTTGCTTGGCTTTCTGGGGCTGGAGGCTAGGAGGGAGATCTGGCCGTCTGGTTGGGGTCTGGGGTGGTGGGTTGCTGTGCTCGGCGTGGGGCGGGGGAGCCTGCTCATCAGCACCCCAGCAGAAAGGGTCAAACTCTGGTAACCGGTGATGGTTGTACCCAATGTGCAACAGTACCGGGACCAGAGTGAATAGGGTGTGTATGGGGAGCATGAGTGGGTGTCCGGCGTGCATTTTTGTAAGTCTTAGGTTGTGTGTGTATGTGTGAGCATGAGGGAGGGAGTGTGTGACTGTGTTTGTGTATGACTGTATATGTCAGGTGGGGCCTTTGACTCCTCCCCTCTCCTGGAACTTCTTTTGATGATATAGATCTTCGTCCCCCCTCCCCCTGCCACACCTGGTGTGGGGTGTGGTGCCTTGGTCTGCCTGAATGTTCGTGGCAATCGGGTCTGGGGGTTTAAGATTTTTGGCTTCTGCCTGATCAATCCCGGTGGCTGCCTGGTGGGGTCTGGGTCCCTGGGCTCTGCTGGGTCCCCGACGGGGGTGGTCACCCCTGGGTCCCGGGTCGCTGGGTCCCAGGCTCGGCCGGCTAGGGGGTGGGAGGCTGCAGGCGGGCCTGAGGGCTTGCTGCTGATATCTCCCGGGACTCTGCTGGCTGCTGGTTGTGGCCCCCCGGGGCGATCCTCTGTGCCTCTCGAGGGGGGCGGGGGCCTTTCTGGTTGCAGTCTCCTTGGGGTTCCTGTGTTCTGGGGCAGCGCCTGGATCTCTGGGACTTGGAGCTCCCCCCGTCTCCTGCGCATCTTTGGGGGGCAGATCTGTGGTCCCTCACACTCTCTGTTGTACGCTCCTATAGAGAAACCTTACATATATAAGAGCGTGTACACACACAGGTGCTCACATGGTGCTCTCAAAAGTATGGGTTTGGGCACGTTAAACAGGTCTTAAGACTATGGTGGGCACTTAATGCACTGTGATTTATTATCGTGTGATTCTTCAGTTAAACAATGTTGATTATATATTTCTTCATCAAGTTGATGCAGTGATAGCTAGATCTTGTTGTATTGTTGTTGTGTCCCATTTTTTTGTTCTCTTGCTTTTTTTTGTCTTTTTCTGCAGGTCTAGAAGCAGACTCTTGTTCATTATTGTTTATTTTTGTGGAACCCCCCACCCCCCACCCCACCCCCACCCCCCCTTTTGTCTTTTCCTTTCTCTTTCACCTCTGTCTCCGTGTCTGGTCGGAATTACAAAGGAAAAAAAATGCATGAAACTCAAAAGTTTCCCACTGAAATGATGTCAGAGGATTAAGAACACCTGGTCTCCTTGCCACTAAAAACTGTGGATTGTACAATAAATAAATAAAGATTAATGCACAAATCTACAAAAAAGCACATAGTAGCCATGAACAAAACATACCGGTAGTTTGATTTTCAATCAACTTTGTAAAAGACGCAACAAATCCAGTTTTAATGCTGCATGAAATAAACCGTTTTCAGTTTCACGGCTAAAAGTGATTGACCTCTAGCTATCATTTCTGTTAGGGATGTTGAAACCACTTAAACCAACATTAAAGTTCATGACAGGATGACTCAAATACAACTAAATGATTTGTGTTTAATAACACCCCCCCCCCCCCCACACACACACACACACACACACACAAGTGATTCAGACATTCTTGTATTTTGTATTTAACCGTTGGAATCAACTCTATTCATAATGGCTGCCATTTTTTTTGTATTTATAAATTGTTGACATAATGCCTGATTAGGGTAAAATCCTGTTGTTGTTTTTTTTTTTTTTTTGCTTTATGTATTTCAGCTAAAATGCTTCTTCTCTTGTGTTCAGAGAACTCCCAGAGTCCAGTGGTGGAAGTGGGTGGCAGCCACGGTCACATGAGCCCCGTGGAGCAGTACAGACGCATGATGTCAGCGCTCAGCGAGCAGGGGTCCTACGAGGAGCAGCAGCAACGCCTCTACCAGCTAGCCAGCAGCATGGGTCTGCAGGGCCATGGTCAGTCTTCAGCATCAGAAATTCTGTTATGACTCACTTTTTAGTATTTTAGAGTCATTTGTGATTTCACATTCACAAAAATCTCCAATTGAAGCCCTTGAACAGCTTCTGGAAAAAAAATAAAGCGATAGCATACTTTGGATCTCCTGTTTCTGCTTTTGAACCTGCGAGTGCAGCTCTGTGTTCAGAGCTCTGTGGTAAGGTCTGCCACTGCTGCCAGGGTGAAACCACTGCCTTGGAGATGGCTGACATTTCTATTTGTGGTGCTTGCCCACCCAGTGTCAAAGTGTCAGTCTGGGTGATTTCTGACCGTTCTGGCTCGCTGCTGTTAACAACACCCACAAGCCTTCACATACATCAACATCATGATTGGTTCAGAGGCTCTCACTGGCTGCCTGCTAACGCTCTAAATCTCCCAACACTCAGGAAACCGGCAGCATGTCACAAATTTACTGTTTCTACAGACATAAAATTGATCGGGTTTATCTTGAGAAATGTAGTTTAATAAGAGGAAAAAAACGATAAAGTTTCCTTTGTTTGGATTTTAGATGCTGTCATTTTATTTATTCCACATTTCCTTTAGATTTTTTTAACATTCTCCTTTTTTTGACAGTCAGTTTTATGAGCTCTTTCACAATAGCAGCAATCTGATTGCTGCTGCTGCAGCTGAATTGTAGTTCAGCTACTTCAATTTTTATTTGATTAGTAATGATTTTTAATTGCTGGCTGCAAATCCAAGGAGCGAAGCCTATAAATGCTTTAATTGCCTTTTATCTGTATCTTAGAGGATTTACAGGCAAAATGCATCACATGGTGAGGGTTTTATAGCCGGGTCTGATCGCTGGCTTCCCTTCCCCGAAGCCTCGTCGGTCTTTAGCCAGGCGCTCTGGCGCACCAATGATATGTGTGCTCCTTTCTTTTTTTAACTTCCATACTTCCATTAGTCTTGCAGATTTTACTCTTGCCTTCATTCCAGACATATTTAAAGTTAGACTGAACATCACAAGAGGAAGTGACACAGTTTGTAAAAAACAGATTATCAGAACAAATTAATTAAACAGTCAATCAACAAAGCAATGCAAGTTTATTAGTCGCACCTCTTGGACAGATTTCCGTGATGTTGGTGATTTTTTATGTCCTGTTAGATCCTGTAAGGGTTATTGGAGCCCTCCAGGTATCCTCTGACTTTTTACTAGTTTATTTACAACATGTGGATTTAACACAACCTCCACATCATCCCGCTGAAGCTCGATATGAAAGTGACTCTTAGAAACAAACAAAGAACGGGATGGATGGCAGTTTTGTCCCCTGAGCTGCTAACATGTATTTCTTCACTGAGACCCCCTTGACATTGACCTGGTCCCCAATGAGTCCGCCGTGAACTCTTCCCTCTGCCCCATTTGGGCCCCTCATCTATTCTATACATCTCCTTCTCAAGCTTGCTTCCACACACCCCTTCTCCTCCTCCACCTCCTCCTCCTCCTTACTGCCAACTCTCCCTTTAGCCTTGGTCCCTGCAGAGCATCCTTTCATGTGTTTGAAGTGTAGGGCACAGAAAATGAAAGTGTGTGTGTGTGCACGAGAGGCGGGGGTGAAGAGGGTGTGTGTGTGTGTGTGTGTGTGTGTAGGTGCAAGGTGTTGTTTGAGAGGCTCTCTCCGGACCTGATGGGTAAAAGAAGAGTTGGGGAAAAAGAATATAAGAGGAGGAGGGGGTGAAGTTGGGGGTGGAGGTGGAGGGTTGGCATTGGTTGTAGAAAAGGCCGGGAGGGCTTTCCCTCCCTCTTCTTATGATGAAAGAAGAGTGAGGGAGAGGGAAAAATAAAACGAGAGGTGGGGGTAGACATCCAGATGAAAGTGAGAGGAGGGATGGGATGTTTTGTCTCCTGCAGTTCAGTCAGCATTGAAACATGGAGCTGTAACAACATCTCTTTAGCATCTTCCTAAAAGCAAAAATGGAAGAGAACCCGCGTGTGTGATTAGTGAAAGGACAAAGACGTTCAGTGCAGCAGATTCACCACATATTTACAGCTGCTCAAACTTAGCAGACTGGCACAACGCCTCTTCCTGAAAAGATGCTTCGTTTTCTGGTGCATGCAGCACTTTAGTGGATGAATGTTGGCTTTTGTGTACCTGCCAGTCCACAAAATCCATCACCACACTGGCCTAGCTGTATCAGCGCAGCGTTCGCCTACGTTCTCGTGTCGAAGAAAACCCGGCTTAACTGAAGGGATTTAGGCCTAATTCCAGGAACGATTGCGGTGAGAAAAATAGGATGGCAGGAAAATGTTAAAAACTCCCTCTAAACCAAAATACCTCATAACATAAAAGGATGTTTGTTCTCAATTAGGATTTTCATTTATTATGTGTGCAGCTGCAGAATGAAGCAGGAGTGTAGAGGGGGAAACGAAGGTTTCAAATATTTTCTGTGTGACTTTAAACACGGGCGGACTCACAGAAGGGCAGAGCCCCAGGTGACCCTGCTCCTCTCAGTTCACATAAAAGAGTTAGAGGAGCTGCAGAGTATAGACCCAGTGAAATTGGAGAATTAAACGGTTTTGGAAGGCATTACGAGTATTATTTAGATATATTGGAGCCCTTCCTCTAACTTTTTGCATCTAAATAAAACTTTTTTCATTCAAACACAAAGATAAGAACAGGTTTCTCTGCAAATTTACATATTTTCCACTGGTGGTCACTTTAAGTGCTCATCAAACACACAAAACAATGTGGAATATTAACAGGGAAATATACAAATATATGACGAAACATTAGGATATCATGATGTATGAAGTATAGTTAATTATCTGAGGATGAAATATTTTTTATGTTTTTAGACTTTCATTAAAATTAAATCAACACAGAAAGTGAGATTAGCATCATCTCTATCAGCTTGAGAATGCTCGTGTGCAACATTTCAAAATGACATCTAGTGAAAGATCCGAGGGAAATTGCTGCAGAGTTTAATAGATTTTTCATAGATCCCATTAAAGAAATAACTCAGTTGTTCAATCTTCTTTTTATGATTCTATTCCTATCAGCGATGCAAAACCAAGAGATAACAGGAAGGGAAGTAGACAATATTATTAGCTCGTTGAAAACATCAGACTCTGGGGATGACTTTGGTCTTAATGTACGTGTTTTAAAAGAACATAAGGATACACTAATAAAACCAATCACTTATGTGGTTCATTTGTCAAATAAGCATTCCACAGTCGCAGTCGCATGGAAAGTAGGTGTGATTGGTCCACTTTTCAAAACTGGGGACAGAACAGATAAACACTGTTTCAGACCAATTAACATCTTACCGTAAACATCTTAAATAATGTAGTAGTGGGTAGTAAATGTCTTAACTGAACACCCATTATTCACCAGAGTGTGCAATCACTGTGTTTCTGGAAAAAACAAAGAGCTTGTTGGATTAAAGTAGTTGTGTTGGTGCTGTGTTCCTGGTTCTTAAAAGGCTTTTGACACCGTCGACCACAGACTCCTCCTAACCAAATTAACTCACTTCAATTTCTAAGAGCAAGCAATAAAATGGGCGAAATTGTACCTTACCAACAGAACTCAGTGTGTTGTGGTAAGTGGGGTCAAATGAGCTTATGAATATTGTTCAGTAGGAGTCCCGCAAGGTTCCGTTGTAGGACCAGTCCTCCTTTCACTGTACGTAAATGATCTTCCGCAAGTATGCAAAAAACACCCACATCCAAATGTATGCAGACGATGCTGTAATATACAGTCCTGCAAAAAATACACAGGAAACCAGCCACATTTAAAAGTCATGTAAAGAAGATCTCTAAAACAATAAAAAACAGCTTAAATACTTTCAGATGCATTTGATCATCAATGACACTTGCTACGAGGATGTTCATGCATGCTATGGTGCTCTCGCATGTATAATACTGCTTCACAAACTGGTCTCTTACAAAAGAAACAGCTTTTAGAAAAATAGATAAAAGAACATTAAAAATACTTACCCCAAAACCTATTTAATGCCACCATTGCTGCATCTTGGAAACATACAATAATATGAATTTGGAAAAATTTAAATGCTTTAAATTTGCCTGTATGATATACAAAATACTCCATGGTTTGGCGTCGTCACCATTAACGGAATTCATAAAATTTAAATCTACTCTGGATAGAGCCACTAAGTCCATGGTCAGAGTGGACTGTGACGAACCACCTTTGGACAGTCTGTTCTTTCAGTAAAGGGCATCCATATTTGGAACAGTATTCCATTCATTATAAGAGAATGTCCCACGTTTACCACCTAGTTCAAAACTCAGCTAAAACAGTGGTTAAAATCTCACCACCATTTTACCCACTAAACATTATTTTTTACAACACAAGTTATAAAGGCTCCCAGGCGTCCAAGAAGTTTATCTCTTTTAAGGAAGTATGACCTGCCCAAGCACCAATTTAACTGTCTTTGTCACTGTCAGTTTCCTTTTTTACCCCTTTTTTCTTCTTTTTCTTTTCTTTTTCTTCTTCTACTACTTTTTAACAAAAATAACTTTTAATCTTTGATGTTGTGTGTACACAGCGTTAACTTTATACTTACTTGCTTCATGACTAGATTTTTTATTTGTGTTTGGTAAAATACAACTTGCTCAGGGACAACAGTTGACAATTAGCTCTGGAGCCAACACGGACACATTTACAGAAATGTACATTAACCCCTTAGCCCCGTAGGACAAACCCCCATTGCGTTCATTAAACCTGGAAATTTAAGGGGTTAATGTTTACTGTCCCTGTTGAATAAACAAATAAATAAAATAAATAAATGCATTGAAATGTTGCCTTGGAAACATTTCAGTTAAAACAGTCAGACAGAAATATATCAAAATGAGTTGCTCTAGTTTATTCTTCGATACCAAATCATCAACATTAAAAACTTTATGAGTGACTATGGTTACGGCAAACATTTCCAGCTGTGTTCATCGCTTGTTAGTGTCCCCGGGAAACATCTGCAGCCTTTTTCCTATTGCTAAATGTGTTGTGAAATGGGTAAAGAGGATTTCCGAATTCACTCATTGTTGCCAAACATCTGTGTGTTTTCAGTGTTTGCCATTATTCCAGAAGTTTGTATGTGGCTGCTTCTGCAGCACTGATTTGTTTTAAGGCTTGAACTTTATTGAACAAGGTACAATAATGAAAAACAGCAAAAGTATTCCTTTAACTTAGCCAGTCATACAAAACAATTGGTGGGATGGTGACCACAAAATACACAAAGGTCACTTGCTCCACATCGTCACAAGTGCAGAGACTGTGTGTGTGTGTGTGTGTGTGTGTGTGTGTGTGTGTGTGTGTGTGTGTGTGTGTGTGTGTGTGTGTGTGTGTGTGTGTGTGTGTCTGTGAGTGTGTGTGTGTGTGTGTGTGTGTGTGTGTGTGTGTGTGTGTGTGTGTGTGTGTGTGTGTGTGTGTGTGTGTGTGTGTGTGTGCATGCTCTAGGGCTTCAGTTCCCTCTCATCCTTCTCTTATCTTTCACAACCCACCCCAACTACATCCCCTACTACACAAACATGTACACACACACACACACACACACACCCTTGTCTGCCGCCAGCCGAGTCCCCTGCGGCCTGGCGCAGCAAACAGATCGATACACCGGAGCTTGGCCGCATTAATATCTGTCGCTTCACCCCCACCACCACCCTGGCGCCCACTCAGCTGCTTCAGCACACACACACACACACACACACACACACACACACACACACACACACACACACACACACACACACACACACACACACACACACACACACACACACACACACACACACACACACACACACACACACACAGGCAGCTAAATCACAGCCACACAAAAACACACATCACACCCGTACCGGCGGCGGAAATGGCCCCCTACCTCCCGAGGGATCTGTCTAATTAAAAAAAGGGTGGTGGAGGGTTGGAGGGGTGTGTGTGTGTGTGCGGATTTGTGTGTCTGTTAGTGGAAGAGGGGGGAGTGGATAGATTGAGGCAGGGAGCGAGAGGGAGGAGAGAAAGAGACGGATGGATTTTTCTCTCATTAGAAGCCATGTCTCCTGGTGTGGCCTGGCCCGGCTGATAATGATGAGTCCTCATCTCCTGTGAGGAAGAAAAGGAGGCAGAGGGAAGGAAGAGGTGGAATGAGGCGAGCGTTTGAGGGCAGGAGGTGGAGGCAGAGGGCAGGCAGAGATGGAGGGAGAAGGCATGATTGTGCTGGTGGTGGAGAGGTGTAAAAACACTCTGGACTTGTTGTATGATGTTGCTTCTTTGGCTGTTTGCATGAAAAAACAGTCAAGCTTAGATTCTTTATGCAGATGTTGAAACTTTATTTTTTTGTCTTTTATTTTCTGATGTAGCAGTGTAAATTCTTGTGTCTTCAGAACTTGTCTCATTTTCCTAATTTAACATTGTGTACACAGTTAATTTTCTGAAGTAACTTACATTAGAAAATAATTGATTTAAGGTTGAATCAAACTGGTAGAGTTTTTATGGGGCTTCCATATCCCTCCTATAGAGAAACAGAGTTTACATCCTTTAAGACTGATGAGCTAACAGCTAGTTGTGCACAGCCATGACCAAAGTGGATAGCTGTCTTCTTAATACAGCTCCAATCTCCTATACGTCACAGCAGGTCATGCAGAACTTATTTTATGAAGCTTTACACCATTATAAACCACCACAATAACTGTGTGATGGTGGTGTAAAAACTTATTAAATAATGATGCATCCACTATCATAACGTAAGCGTTTGAAGCTGTTTTAAAACAGCAACAGAACATTTCAGTCTTAGGTGAGCTCAGACTAGCCATTAGCTCATCAGTCCTGTAGAATATAGACCAGGGCTATTCAATTCTGGCCCTCGAGGGCCGGTATCCAGCACGATTTAGTTTTAACCCTGCTTCACACCTGATTTCAATCAGCTGGTGATTAACAGGTTCCTGCAGAGCCTGATGAGCTGCTGCAAAGGTGATTCAACAACTTAATCTTCGGTGTTGGACCAGGGACCTCACTAAAACATGCTGGATACCAGTTCTCGAGGCCCAAACTTGAATAGCCCTGATATAAACTGTATTAAATACAGTAATTATTTTGACCTTTAAGCTGTTATAGCGAATCTGCAAACAAGCTAGGTTTTGAATACAAACACAGTCACGGAACACCCATCCTTTTCCTTGGGTATCTTCCCAGAGATGCTTCTGCTGGAACCGGATGCCCACATTGCTAGAGGATGCGAGAGATTGCTAAACCCCAGTCGACATGTTCTAGGTCCACATGTCTTTTGTTGTCTGTGTGTGGAGGACCCAGGGAAGTGCG
Organism: Nothobranchius furzeri; assembly: GCF_043380555.1. Taxonomy (NCBI): domain Eukaryota; kingdom Metazoa; phylum Chordata; class Actinopteri; order Cyprinodontiformes; family Nothobranchiidae; genus Nothobranchius; species Nothobranchius furzeri. The sequence goes on from NC_091755.1 coordinate 28,906,655, forward strand.
GCGGTTCAGTCAGACTGACAACTGATGTTCCAATGGTTGTTTTTGGTCCAAAATGTGTTATTGGTGGAAGTTTTTAGACTAATGTGAGAGAACCACTTTATTAATTTAAAAAAAACTTTTTTTATCTCCACAATATATTTATAGCTGTTGGAACATTATTAAGAGACACAAAAACAGTTAACTTGTTTCCCAGATTTGCTATAGCAGCTGTATATCTCCTATTTCTAATTTCTGAAAGTCTAAATAGTGAACAAGCTTTTTGCTCCTTCATGTTGGCTGTTGCAGATTTTTGTTGATAACTTAAACAGGAGAAAGATAAACGCCTAGTTTGTTTTTCCATCCATCATCTTCATTTTGCTATTTGTGATTGCCCGCTTTGTCTTCCCTCTTTCTTCAGACATGCTGCGTGCTCGTCAGGAGGCGCTGGTTGCAGCAGTCAGGAATTCTGCAGCGTTAGAAGCTCACCTGCCGTCAGCGGGCAGCTCCTCATCATCCAGCCAGAGACGTAAGCAGGGCCTCCCGCAGCACCGAGACGCACATTACACCGACAGGTAAAAACAATCTGCATTTCTGAGCTGTGGCTGTTGTTTGAAACTACATCCATTTCCTGCTTACAGTACCAGCAATGTTCATCATGAACAAAACAACACATCCTCCTCCTCCTCCAGTGGAGCAGAAAGAGTTAATCACCTGTCAGTTTGCATCAGCACATTGTTGCTTTTTATTCTTCTGCTCAGTTTTTACTTCATGAGCCATATCTGATCTCGTGCTGAGCTTTTTCACTGTGCTGCTACTTCATCCTTGTGCGAATGTGTGTATTTCCACATACGTGTCTAAACTAAGGATCCTATAACCTCCTGGCTACCGCTGTGGAGCTGCATGCCTGTTCTTCCTCCCTCCTCTTCCCCCCAGCGCTGGCCCCTGCACCTCCCAAACAAAGCCGGGGGCAGCGGGAGTGGGCGGGTAATTGCTTGTCGATTATTTATGTGGCGCGGGGAGAGGCGGGGGATCGATAATGGGCCGGCGGTGCGGCAGCAGGGGGTGTGTTTGTGTGTGAGTGTGTGTGTGTGTGTGAAGGAGACAGAAAGAGAGAGATTGGTGAGGCGGAAATAAGCAGGAAGCAGAGCGGTCAGGCGCTGTGTGGTGCAGCTCTGGGAGACAGTGGGGGTGTATAAAGTTTTGTGTGTTAAGGCGAGTGGAGGTGGGGGTGTGTGTTTGTTGGTTGGTTCCATTTTTCAAGCTGGCGGTCTCCATGCGTGCTCATTTGTGCGTACTAAATCTGAGTTTGTTTGTGTGAATATGTCTGCTAATGTGTGTGTGTGTGTGTGTGTGTGTGTGTGTGTGTGTGTGTGTGTGTGTGTGTGTGTGTGTGTGTGTGTGTGTGTGTGTGTGTGCGTGTGTGTGAGGCCAGTGGTGCAGTGTGAATGTACTCTGTGAGCTGCGGCTGTTCTCTGACAGAACACTGAGTAATTAGCCACAAAGGACCAAGGAGAGTTAACCAGGCCTCACCATTCATCCATCCATTTCTATCTAACTCTGCCCAGCTCCTGTAAGCTCTCTCTAAGCTCCTTCCTCTCTACATGTATGTTTTGGATGAAAATTAAAAAAGAGTTATGTAGAATATTTTTCTTTACCTGTCCCAGAAGAGAGTTCAAGTAGAAAAGTGCAATAAGGACACAAATTCAGGCAGACGAAAATAACTCATATTTAAGATTAGATGACATCTCAATGGAGCCAATGGTAAGATTTTATCATATTCTGCCTGTTTCTTACTGGGCTACAATTGTTGGCTACTGATTGCAAATTTATGAGAGTTTCAAATGTCTTAAATGCTCACAAGGTTTATCGATTTCTTTGCATATCACAGGGCCGTGCTCTAAAATCTGCACAACAAATGTTGATCCTTTTAGTATTCAGCTTTAAAATGATGCTAACTTGGATGAAACCAGGATTCAGATGTAGGATGTGCAGTTCCCAGTCCTAGTCCTGGGTCAACACCTGAGTTCAAATGTTCACCTGGATAAATGCATTATTGTTTCTGTTAGCTTAATTGTTCTACATTAGCTACTAGGGATATAAGACAATATCGATACACTAAAATATTGCAGTATTTCATGTTATGAGACAGAATCAATTTTTTGAAGCAGTGTTTCAATTTTTTTCCAAACTCTGACTGCTAGGTGACAACAGTTTTTACTGCTTTCATTCTGGCGGAACAACTGTATGTCAGGATGACACTGGATATGTCTTGGAAGTGTCTGGCCTGAGTTTTCCAATCGAATTCAGCCTAAAAATTTGCAAATATCATCTTGCTTTTAATATCACAATTTATCGTATCGTCTCCCCTGTATTGTGATTTACACTCACTGGTCACTTTATTGGGTACACCTGTCCAACTGCTCGTTTACGCTAATGACCGCTCAGCCAATCCCATGGTGGCAACTCAGTGCATTTAGGCATGTTGACATGGTCAAGATGATCCGTTGCATTTCAAACTGAGCTTCAGAATAGGGAAGAAAGGTGATTTAAGTGACTTTGAATATGGCATGATTATTGGTGCCAGACAGGCTGGTCTGACTATTTCAGAAACTGCTGATCTTATGGGATTTTCACGGACAACCATCTCTGAATGCACAACACGTTGAACCTTGAGGCGGATGGGCTAGGGCAGCAGAAGACCACACCGGATTCCACTCCTGTCAACTAAGAACAGGAAACTGAGGCTGAAATTCGCACAGGCTCGTTAAAACTGGACAATAGAAGATCGGAAAAATGTTGCCTGGTCTGATGAGTCTCGATTTCTGCTGCAAAATTCAGATGGCAGGGTCAGAGTTTGGCGTCAACAACATGAAAGCATGGATCCTTCCTGCCTTGTATCAATGGTTCAGGCTGCTGCTGGTGGTGTAATGGTGTGGAGGTCTTTTTCTTGGCACACTTTGGGTCCCTTAGTACTAGCTGATCATTGCAACACCACAGCCTACCTGAGTATTGTTGCTGACCATGTCCATCCCTTTATGACCACAGTTCTGATGGCTACTCCCAGCAGGATAATGCACCATGTCATAAAGCTCAAATAATCTCAGACTGATTCCTTGAACATGACAATGAGTTCACTGTACTCAAACGGCCTCCACAGACACCAGATCTCAATCCCATAGAGCACCTTTGGGATGCAGTGAAACAAGAGATTTGCATCATGGATGTGCAGCTGAAAAATCTGCAGCAACTGCTGATGCTGTCATGTCAATATGGACCAAAATGTTTCCAGTATCTTGTTGAATCTATGCCACGAGGGATTAAGGCAGTTCTGAGGGCAAAAGCAGGTCCAACCCAATAGTAGCAAGGTGTACCCAATAAAGTGGCTGGTGTAACGGCATGAAGGTTCTCTGATTTGTGCCAAAGGTCACATTTGCCCAGCTGGGTCAAGCTGGGTCAAACAGTACTTTGAATCCACAGATTAAACCCAAGGAACCACGATGTCTAGCCAAGACCATAACATCATATCTGTTGTTCCGTCCCAGAAGAAGGACACTTCAAGCCACAATGATAATAATTAGATACTAATTAATAAACTCATTGTTTTTTTACTGTTTAATATAATCATTACAACATGATCACTTGGTTCATTATAAAGGTATCTTAATTACATGAAATGGATTATTATGCTTTGGGTATAATAATTATTAATTATAATGATTATAAAGATGTGTTCAACAGAAGGTCAAGTCACCTTATCCAGCCAACAGAGAGTTCAGATAAACAATAACTGCATCACATGTTTTGTTGACGCATGAGCAAGCTTTCTTCCGGAGAGAGTGGGAGTGGTCTGAGAGTTTTGGTAAAACCTAACCATCACAGATTTCACGTCCAGTTATGAACAAGACATCATCCTGAGGAGCCAGGGACGGCCGCCCTGACCCTCTGCCTGCTGTTCTGTCACGCCGACAAGAATGGCTAAAGAACAAACGAAACAAACCAACTAACGAAGACTCTCCCAGAGTCATTGATTTCTGAAGTTAAGTTAAATACGAGAACGTTCATCTGCCAAACGCTTCATACAGCCATGTACCCAGGACATCTCTGGACCGGACCATCGGACACTTGCGCCTACTCTACCAGCCGAAGTGTCACCTTGGATGAAACCCATCCTCCTGATGTCCGGATCCGCAAAGGGGTCCCTGTTTGGGTGAGGTAGAACACAATAGATGGTGTTTGATGCTGTTTCTCTCAAAATAACTCAGTTATCCGCAAAACATCATTTTCACCCAGAACCTTTCATTCCTCTGAAAGAAACCTGAGAACTCCATTCACGCATCCAAAACTCATCATTCTCAAATTAGTTTTCCATCCAACACAGGTTTGCTTTTAAACAAGTTTAATATCAAAGCTGTTGAGAATTGTCATTAAAATTGCCGTTTCAAATCCTTAGTTTAAAATTGTTAGTAATAAATCTTCTTCATTTTAAACTTGCCTCGTTATTGAAACGAAACACAGAAAAGGGTTGCATTTCCTTTTATCGAATGAAAAGAATCTTACCGAATCTTCTGTTTAATAAATAAACTTTTGCTATTAATTTAAGTATCTTAAATTAATTTTCACCCCATTACACTGGTGAGTGTGTATCATATTGCTATTCTTGCCAATACACACACCACTATTAGTTACCTAAAGTTTTAACTTGTGCCTCTTGTTTATTTAGTTTTGAGGGAAGTGCTTGTCCAGAACATAAATTTATTTGTTTAACCCTCTGGAGGCGGGTGTACCTACCTGGTTACGCCACATACGTATTTCATGAGCATTTTTTAACTCAGAAGTACCCCTGAAGGACTAAGTTGTTCGTCCTTTGATCAAAACTTATTTTGAGCCTGAGAGGGTTAATTGTACTACAGAATTAGCTAAAAAGAAATATGCACAATACTTAGGAAAGTTTTGTTTATCGGACAAAACAGTCAATGTTCATGGAAAATCTTTTTAAAACCGTCAGAAAGTCTGGAAATCTATTGATCAAGACCAGTTTAAAAGATTACAGGAAAGTCTGGTGGCTTGGAAGAAAAATACTTAAAAATGAAAAATGACTCAAGACTTTTGCTCATTGCCATAAAAGACAAACTAAAGGGGCTTAGACAAGGACGAATCCCTAAAGGAGCACAGTAGTCCTTTGACTCTGTGACCATTTCATTTCCAGGCTCGAAGATGCCGCAGTTAAAATTTTCTTCAGAAGTTTAAAATATATATTTTTTAGATCTGGTGATAATTTACAAAAATATGTTGATGTCTTCCTTGCCTCTCATGAAAAGAGCAGACGCCTCAGCTGTATTCACCAGCTTCTACTGGTGGAGAAATGTTTCCAAGCAGGACAATGGTTTTTGGACTCTTTACTTCTTCTTGAAGAAAATCTAAGTGACGAAGCATAACGTTGTCTTTAAGCAGCAGTTTGCATTTGCCTTTGTAGCTCCCGTTTAGGGAAGCCGCTCTTAATGCTTTAACATGACAATGCCCTTGTGTGGGGTCCATAGAAAAATGTTTTCTTCAGCTGCCTTCATAAAAGCTGGCTCCACATGTAAAACAAAGCCCTTCATGGGATGAGTTAAGGATGCTGGAGCCAACAGGTTTAAAAATGAGACACCGAGGAATAAAACAATAGTGTAAAGAGTGTGTATACATCTGAGTATGCAGCAAAGACTGTACAGGCTCTGTATTGAATACTTTTATGAGATAGGGATGAAGAAAAAAATAATGGAAATAACTATTAAGCAAAACAAAAAAGCACCAGTGAAATAAAAGAAAGTAAGTTAGAGATGGAAGCTCTCTCCGTTTTCCCTCTCTAACTCTCCACAGCTCACCTTTCCATCGACCCCTCATCATTGATTATCCGGGGCCCATTAGGGCCCATTGTTAAAAACAAATCATTAGGGCTGCTCGATAGGCTTAGAGCCTGGCGCTCCATTTGTCTGGCCTTAAATGGCACTAAGCTCACCAAACATGTGCAAGGCAAATAAGGGGGAGGATGGAGAAAAAGTGAAGAGGGAGGGTGAGATGCAGGAAGAGAAAAGTATGGAAACATAAAACAGGGATGAGGAAAGTGAAGCAAGAGACGGCAAGGTGACGGAGAGAGATGAACCAACACACCGAGTAAGGAGATGGAAAGAGTGTGCGATAAGGCGAAGGAGGAGGGAGGGGAGGAGGTGCAGGGAGTGACTGAGATAGAGGGAGGGAGAGAGCAAGCGTGGAGGGAGTCTCATCCATTTTAATGAGCTTCCTGTGTAAATGTGTTCCTGCGGAGAGGGAGCCGAAGGCGGCCGCGCGGCGCTCCTAATCCCCCCACGCTTCAGTCATTAAGGGCAGCCCCTACGCACACACACACACACACACACACACACACACACACACACACACACACACACACACACACACACACACACACACATAAACACACCCTGTGCTGTTGCAGCACAGGGCCGCCGTCGCCATTCTGACAAGTCGCCACACACCAGTGAATTCCCCATGAGCCCATGGCCTCACTGCAGGCTCAGACAGACAGAGTCCAGTGATAGACTTCGGTGTGATTATGAGTCCACCTCACATTTGTGAATCTGTCTTCTTTTTCCCCCCACTCTCACAAAAACTAGGTGGATGTTTGTCCCTCATCTTTTTATAGCATGTCAGTGGTTTGCCAACAAAATGCACAGGTAGTGCAAAAAAGAAAACCACACACTCTGAAAGAGACAAGACATGTTGCAAACAAACACACATTCTCAGAGCAAAATGTCTGCCACTTCTTCCTCAAAATTGCCTTGCATGAAAGAAGGGAGAGAGGGAGAGATGGAGGAAGGGAGGGAGAGGAGAGGAGTGTCAGACACACTCTTTCCCTCGCTCTCTTACTCCCCGTGATTAGGCTTAATTATGGTGGCGCAGACGCCTGGCAGCCCCAGTCATGCAGCTTTAATTGACCGTTATTCATCTGTGGGCTAACGCTAAGCATGGCGGTCCAAAGAGAGGGAAAAAAGAGGGAATATCAGAAAGAGATGGAGGGGGGTTGGCGTGCAGGAGCTGTGACGGGGGTGGATGGGAGTTTTTGCGGACGCCGTCACGTAGCCTGTTGGAACTGTGTGTCTCAGGGCTAATTGCTAGCCCTGAGGGATTAGGCCAGGTGATTACACACTGGGCGGTGTAATTACATAAGCAACGGCTAACGGGGTCCAGGCTAGCAGCTCCGGGGTCACGCACCACAGCCCTCACCTAAGATTAATTGGAGCTGCCACTGGAGTGCGAGGCACCGCCGGAGAGAGCGGTTATACGATTAGTATTAACATTTCAGAGGCAATCGATGCACGCACGCACACACACACACACACACACACACACACACACACACACACACACACACACACACACACACACACACACACACCAAACTCCACCCTCTCCCCTAAATCCCGTCTCCCTTCTGTTGCTCCTGTGCCCTCTTCCCTTTCCTCACGGTTTAGAGAGGCGGGAGACACACAGGCGCTGGCTAATTTGAACAGTTTCAAAACAATACTTGTGGTTTCACGCTTCCCAGTGTTGGGTTTGACTTTGTTGTTTTCCTCAGCTTTTTTCCCATGTATGCGTTTGTTCAGTGGCAGGCGCACACAACTGAGCACTGATTGGTGTGATAGCAGCTGAAGCTCCGGAGGACAAAAAGCAGGAATGTGAAGCGGAGAAGTGTTTGTAGGGAGCTGTAGATCAAGTCCAGAAAAGGCTCCGAAGACAGCTGTGGACAGCATCAGCATGCAATCCTGGCTCAAAACGTCACACGCGTTGAGATCTGCAGAGGGTCCCATTGCAAATGCTTCACTTTGTGACAACTTTGTGTGCATCTGTATATCACCACATCCCCTTAAAGACGTGCATGAAGCTGAGAAGCAGGAGGAAGAGAAGAGGGTAAACAGAAGGATAAAAACTGTAAGAAAATATGGTAAAGGTCAAAGACATTACATGGAATTGGGACAAAAATTAAATCAGTGAACAGGTCACAGAAGTAAATGGATGAAAGTGAAGACTGGAAAAAAAGATGGTTAAGACTGAAACTAAAGGGGAAAGGTGAGAGGCACCTTTCTCCCTCAAAGAGGACAAAAGACCAAGCCAATAATGGAGAGGCCTTTTCAGAAGCACAAGTTGCAGGATGCTCCATCTTTTCAGGGAGTGAGAGGGAGAAAGACAGAGAGGGGCGCTAGAAAAGGAGCGAGGAGAGGAGGGATGAGTGTTAATTAGGAGGTCCTTCAGCCCGTGGCCCCGGTCAAGATGCAGGGGCCGTCCCAGCTGTCGGAGCATGACACACTGGCATTGTGCATTCAGCCCTCATTATGTGTGTGAGTCTAGATTTGTGTGTGTGTGTGTGTGTGTGTGTGTGTGTGTGTGTGTGTGTGTGTGTGTGTGTGTGTGTGTGTGTGTGTGAGAGAGAGAGAGAGAGAGAGAGAGAGAGGCTGCAGGGGAAGGAAAGGCTCTAGTCCAGGGTACAGCAATGGCCGGCGGCACTTGCTGCGGCGTGACAAGACTGGCACTGAGGCGACATCGGGGCCTCTGGAGTGCTACTGATAAAAATATACCACATGCACTGGTGTGGTAGAAAACACACACACACACACACACACACAGAGAGAGAAAGAGTGATGTGCTGAGAACAGAAACTCATTGCGAGAAGGGAACTATTTTACTTTATGACTAAACCCAAGTTTAAATCTTCTCTTCCTCAGAGATTTGTCCCATCCTCCACCCCTCCTGTCCCCCCCGACTGCTCCTCACATCGCCTTAGGACCTCACCTGCGGCCTCCATTCCTGGGCATGCCCTCCGCTCTCTGCCAGGCCCCCGGTAAATCTCCAGTAAAGCTTCTCTTCCAGCTGAAATAAAACATGTCACCGCTCTGTTTCATTAGCATTTTCCTCTACTTAATGCAAAGGGTTTTCATAAAAGCAAATCTATCCTAAAAGTTGTCATTAAATAATAGAGAAGAAAAAAGGTCTGATGCTGAAAAATAAAAATAAACAAAGTCATCATGTGAATTTTCTGCTGTAGAATGTAAGTGTGCTTTTTTTTCTAACGTTTTTAAATGGACGTTTAAAAAAGCACAGAATGGAAATACTAAAACAAGCTGCAACTTCTTGATTAAACATTTTCTTTCCACCACTTTTAAACCAATTTAATTGTGAGATGTTATCATTCATTTGGGTGTTTCTTTAACTGACATTTTCTTTGCTCTTCTGCTCTGATTTTTACCAGGTTATGGGTTTCTCCAGCCAGCTCAAGCTGAGATTCTTGCACGGCAACAAGAACTTTTAAGGAAGCAGAACCTAGCCAGGTGTGTTTCTATGTTTTGTATTTCAAAAATGTCTTTAGGTGTTGTGATGTGGATTTAATGTGTGACTGAACTTTAGTTTTACCAGAACATGAAAGTCTTTGTGTGTTTCACTGCTTCAGACTTGAGATGTCAGCGGAGCTGCTGAGACAGAAGGAGTTGGAGAGTCTCCACCAGCAGCAGCAGCAGCAGCGTCTGCTGGGCTCAGACCTGTTGGGAGCTCTGCCTCCTGGCTTGCCCCCCGACCATCCTGCCCTGCGGAGTCTCCATGACATCCCAGAGGGGCATCCCCTTCGTGAGGAGCTGGCTCGACGCTCTAATGCAATGCTGGTGCTTCGCCACGGTGCTGCCACACCCCTCCTAACTGTCAACCAGCAGCAGCAACCAGGAGCGTCCTCCACACCCAAAGATAACCAGGCACAAAGCTCCACGGCTGGGCCCGATCCTGAATCCAGGAGAGGTAATCGCAGGGAAGCCCAAGCACAGATTTGTGTTGGAGATCACAGAGGAGGAAGAGAAGACAGAGACATGGATGTGCATGATGAAGAGATGAAGGACTCAGACAGCGAGACAGAGATGTGTGAGGAGAGGCAAGAGGGTGCCCGGTCCAGCAATAAGTCCAGAGACAGAGAACGAAACAGGGGGAAAGAGACTGGCTGTAAGGGAGGCTGTGAAAGTGCCAAAGAAGCTGGAGAGAGCTCAGACAGGCTGAGCGCTCCTTGTAGTTCAGCAGACACTGACTCACCTAGTCGGCACATTTTCACCCCCGGACTGGGCAAGACTGATCTAAAATACCACCTGCCACCAGGTTTCATGCCGCCGCTGCATGCTCTTCATGCACAGTCGCTGCCATTCGGATTCCCCTACACCAACCCTTACTTTCACGCTGGTGAGCAACTCAAACACACACATGTGACATGTGAAACCCATTAGCGTCGCTCAGTGTGTGTGTGTCTCTAACGTGGAGACCTTTACTTGTTAGGGGTCCTGCCTCTGACCTCAGCGTGACCTACAGGCACACCAGCAACACCAGAGTCACGAGGGCAGAAAGGGGATGGGGGTTGTTTACAGACACGTGGATTTACAGCAGCAGTTCAAAGATTATACATAAAAATTAAAAATCAGTTTTGACTTAAAATATTACAAGAATTTAGCGAGTTTTAACAATTTAGGGGGCAAAAACATCATGCTTCTTCCACTCCACCACCTGACTGTTTTCGAAGAGTCTTTGCCTTTTGATTATGTAAAAAGTACCTGAGAGGAACAAGGACAAGCCAGCGCCCCAACCCAAACTCCTACCTGCATGCACACAATTAAAAGTGAACAATTACAAACTTTATACAGACACAGCACTATGCCTCTTACACAGGGATTTGATTGCACTAATGGGTGTGTTATCTGGATTTTATAAATTAAAATTTTACAAATATAATCTTGGCAACATCTTTTGTAGGTTCATTCTACGTGGTTCTTTTTCCAACACAGCAAACGAGTTGTTTTACTTTGTTTTTTCTGACTTTGTGACGCTGGAGCCTTCCTCAAAACTCACTTTTGTTGGCGTCCCTTCCTTCTCCGTTTATCCGCGGGCAGCTAAGGACGGTAAAGAAATCAGCCGTAACAGAGCACTGCACAAGAGAAAATCCTATAATGGACTGGGACAGAACAAGAATCATAAACACCGAACAACCAAAACACAAAAGATGGATTTGGGAAGCTATAGAAATAAGGAGACGTGGATACAACCATGAACAGGGACGATGGGGTCTACACATTGGATCACGCATGGGACTGTGTCATCGACGAGGAGAGCGCGGGCAGCAGAGGACGGTGTCACCCTCTGCTGCCCGCGGGTAAATGAAGAAGGAAGTGACGCCGACAACAGCGGTGAGCTCTGAGGAAGGCTACAGCCAAAACATCAGCAGAAACAAGGCAGAACTCTTTTGCTGTGTTGGAAAAAGAACCAAGTAATGCAGTTATAATCTTGGTAACCTCAACACATTAGAAGACCATTCAGGAAGCCTGAAAAACTTTTAAGATTATCTTAAAAATTTTCAAGAAAGTCTTGCTTCATGGAAGCAAAATATCCAACCATGGAGTGGTTTGAAACTTCCTCTCACTTGTTTGGTGACAGGCATTTAACGTCCTTCAGAAAAATCGATCACTAAAAACACTCAGACTCATTGATCTCTTTGATTCACCTCCATCGATTAACACAATCCGTCCACATTGACTTAAAGTCCATCCGCTCCTCTCGTTATCGTCTCCTTTTCAAACCCGTCATTGCTTAATGGCAGTTTGTGACATATGACACAGTTTTGTATCCAGCCAGTATATATATATATATATATATATATATATATATATATATATATATATATATATATATATATATATATATATATATATATAAAATGACACATAATTTTCAAATACTGCTGCTTTTTCAGGCTCTTTGGGAGGTCTTTTCGTGGAAGGGGAAGACTCGGCCACATCCAACCCTGTGGAGGACATCAGCAAGTGGAGTGTGGAGGATGTGTGTGGCTTTATAAGCAGCCTGGCTGGATGTGCAGAATATGCACAGGTAAGAGGACATGGAGAGAGAAAAGAGAGAGAGAGGCAAGAGGCAGGCTTATTAACCACAGAGGAAAGGTGACAAAGACATTGTTTTGTCCATATAGAGGCACTTCAGCAGCTGTTAGTTTTGTTTTTTGAGTTTAATGTGGATGTGTGCAGCTGCATGGATGGTCAAGTTTAGTTTTGTCACATTTGTGGGCTTTGTATGAATGAGAGTTGGTTTAAAGTGCATGTAAGTGTGAACATCTTGTGCGAGTCTAAGCTACTACGGCAATCATTTTCCCTCTGGGATTAATAAAGTGTTTTTGAATTGAATGTGTTGATACACGCTGTTCCAAAATCAGCTACCCATTTTTTTCACGATAAAATTGTTTAAATCTAACAGTTTTTATAAAGAAAAGTTATTTATTCATAACGACACTGCTGCTCTTTAGACGTAGTGCAATGCTGAAGAAAAAACAAACAAACACAATTTCAAGAGTTTCCCAGTTTTGAGGATAAATTTAAAATGTTTTCAGAATAAAACCAAAATGTTGAGAATAAAGCTGAAAAGTACACAAACACAATTTCAAATATTGTAAGAATAAAATCAAGATGGAAAGTTTTCCAAACTAAAATCCCCTTTCCTTTTTTCTCCATACATTGTGTACACTATTGTGACTTTTATTTTGAAATCTTGAGGCTAGTCAATCGTTGACACCAAAGTTGAGCAATTGTTAAACCATGAAAGTCTTTGACTTAAAAAAAGAACCTTTGTTTGGTAAACTATTTTGTTACCTTTAAATAATCTGGAAAACATAATCTGAAGACAACAAGGTGGTGGAACGATGTTTCATCCCTGCTGTTAGTCATTCTGGCATTAGATTTCTAAGAAACCAGCCAATGTGAACTCGTCTACACAATATGGAGACAAAAAGGCTTTGATGGGAGATGTGTTGCTTGAACCCCATCAGATCACTTTCTGGGGTGTGTCCGGTTTTGGAACAGAGTCCCTGTTTAGCTTGTGTGTGTGTGTGTGTGTGTGTGTGTGTGTGTAGTTTGTGTGTGCATGTCGGGGCTGTGGCTGAAGCGGCTGTGTCTCTGCCAGGTGTTTCGGGAGCAGGCCATTGATGGAGAGACATTGCCGCTGCTCACTGAGGAGCATCTGCTCAACACCATGGGACTAAAGCTGGGGCCTGCACTCAAGATCCGCTCACAGGTACACACATCACAGACCCGTGTGTGTGTGTTTGTGTGTTGGAGTGGAGGTTTGTGTGTGTTTGAATGTGTGTTTCTGTCTTTAGGACACAGAGAAATTTGTTAGCCTAGAGTAGCATAGCTAAACTTCCCTAAACTAGCCTGCCCCTGCCGCCTCTCTTCTTCTCTCTCTGAATTATTGTTTCAAAACATAATTTAATCCACCAGATGAAGCTCAGCAGGCAGCTCTGACAGTCATGTGGTCTTCTCTTACCTCCTCAGGTAGCACGCCGTGTTGGCAGGCTCTTCTACATGACCGGATTCCCGCTAGCATTCCCATTTCCACCTTCTGCCATCTTACGTCCGTCTGATCGGGATCGAGACCCCCTGACGACACCATCTGACGCCCCCCTGTCCGTCCCGCTGTCCCTGCCACACCAACCCACCTCCACCAGCAGCAGCTCTTCTGCATACAGCGGCCCCACCCCAGGGTGCTCCTCCCCCAGAAAGGAGAACGGAACCAGCTCTGCGATGGTGGGAAGATACGAGGCTAAGACTCCCTCATAGGAACACAGGATTCGTGTTGCAGGGAGCCCGAGTGGGGTCACAGTCAGACCCCATTCACCAGACTCCTCTTTATTCTCAGAAATTTTAACTTAAGTTTGCAGGAAACGATTTGACTGGAATAACAGACTATTGAACAACCTCTGCAGTGGCTGGAGATGAGTGAAATCCAAAGAATCCGGGCTGGAAGGGAGAGAAGTGACAGAGGAACAGAGAAAGAGAAGGAAAAGGGGACAGCTGGTCACAGACAGCCTGCCAAGAAAATGAAGCAGAGCCCCGCCACAAATGCGACATTCTTGCAAATCAGACAGACGCTAGCGGAAACCCTTCCTTCCTTCCTGGGCAGGAGGAAGCTCTCCTCACTGACTTTCTATCTCTGACTGCACTTAGCCCAAGCCCACCAGAGCCCGGGAATTAAAAAGTGACGCATCTCCCTTTTATCCTCTCTCCCTTCTCTTTATCTCGACTATTTCCCCGAGGCCAAAACGGCAGCGTGGCACTTTCGTTATAGAGGCTGGAGTTGAAACACATGCTGAATAGCACTGGATCTGACCAGCTCCCTCTTGTATCACTGCAACTATGCATTCCACTGTCCTGATACCAAAGATGATACCGGATGGATGGAATAAGAAAAGTTTCACATCGAGTCTGATTGTTTTTTGTTTTTGGTCAGGTCCAGAGAACGGGAAATGCTGAAATAGGGCCTTGACTCTTTTCAAGGTGACGTAGGTAGACTGGCACTTAAAGCTATCATAAACGGAGAGGTCTCATTGTTGTGTGCAGCTTGTTTATTGTACACTTGTGTCGACTACTGTCAAAGGCAGGATGAACATGCAAAATTGTACAGAATCACGCTTAAGATGAAAATATTCTGGTTACTTACATGGTACTTTTTTTGTTAAATGTAGTTGCACGAATAAGAATTTCTTAACTGAAAAATGTGACATGCTCAACTTTGGTGGTACTTTTGTTCCTAATTTTCTACAAAAAAAAACTAAAAAAAATAAAGAAAATAGTGTAATATAAAAAAAAACGAGGCGGAAATCTCAAATGCTACTCCAGCATACAAATATGAGGACAGAATTATTTATAGGACTTCTGATGTAGTAGATAAAGCAGATTATGATATGTATAAAAATTAGCCCTTAAAATGGATCCAAAGATACTTTTAGTTTGTTTTCTCTTGGTTGCAGGGAAAAGAAAAGGCACAACGCTCTTAATGCAAATGTATTGAATTTCTTATGGATTTTTTTAAAACAACGCAAGCAATGGATTCAAAATGCTCTCTAGATTTCCCTTCAAAAGTTTTGTTTTCATCCTATTTTTCTATTCACCACACAGGTGAAATAAATCCTAAAGAAACAGAGCGCTCTTCTTTTCTGTTTTCTTCAGACAACACACAGATGCCTTTTGTTTTCTTCTCAGGTGTTTGTGGTTCTTCTGTAAGCCTGGAGCAGGAGGTCTGTGGTCTCCTGGTGTGTAAGATGAGGAAGAGGAGGTGACCCATGAGGAGCACAGTTCAGTTCAATTCCAGCTGTTGGGAGCGCGAGGTTCAGCCGAAGGCCAAGGGCCTTCCTGCCTCCTGTGGGGGCAAACCTGACCCTCCCTGCGTACACACGTTTCAGCCCTCACGCTTCCCTCTTCAAAGCAAACCCTGATGGGACTTTCCTTAGCTTTAGGCAGCTTCTGCATCAGAATGTTCTGAATTCAATGAAAACTGCAACAGAGGAAGTGTGACCGGATGATGAAGCAACTAGAATCCAATCCTCATTTGTGGCTTTTGAAACTGTAACACAACCAGGGATGAAAGTGTGAAAATGTATGATTACTGTGTAAAATCAGTTATCACATTTTTTATTTGGTGATTAAAAATGTGCATAAAACACAAATTAAGGGATGCACAGATTCTGGTTTTGAGGACCGACACCAGTAGCTGAAAACTGATTTGTACTGATTGTTTCATCTTAAAGTAAAATTAAATTCTGGAAGCAATAACCTCCACAGATCTGTTACTGCTAGTGTAAATTAGCATGTACTGATGGTGAGTTCAAATCAGGAAAAATGTTGGATTTTTATTGTTACCTGGCAATCGTGCATTCATGGACAAAAAAGGGAATAGAAACCGATTATTGGCTGATTCAGTATATCCTCTGATTTTAAATATGAGTCGTTTTAATGAAAAATCAGTTTTAAAACTGTTGTCTTTTTACACATTTTACTACTTTAACCAATCACTGGGTGGTTTAAAACAGATACTCAAAGCTTCATCATAAACAAAATCAGTGTTACACCTACCGGTACTTTTTTAAACCAGGCGGCTGAACTCAAACTGTTTGAAATTCTAACTTTTAAGGCAAAAACAAAACACACAAAATAAAGTGCATCTACTCTGATTACGTTTGCAACAAACTACAGTCATGATTTAAGTCAGACTGAGAATATTGAATCGGAGACCGGTCGCCTTGTTGAAGACTTCTTCATTTCAGTAGTGAACTCTGATAAGTCTAGAAAGAAAAGCTAATTACTGTAGGAAAGTTGGGTGTGTGTGTGTATGTGTGTGTGTGTGTGAGAGAGAGAGAGAGAGAGAGAGAGAGAGAGAGAGAGAGAGAGAGTGAACAGACAGTGGTGTGAGTGGAGGGTGGGTGAGGAGTTGGCTCAGAAACAGACCAGCCTGTGTTGGAGCTCTACCACCTGGGCAGAGTCTTGGCAAGGCATCAGACGCCACCCTGCCAGGCTGGCACAGCCCTGCTGCCTCGGGGCTCAACAACTCGCCTCTCTGTGCCCATCCTCTGGCCCGGCTCGGCCCAACTCACCCAGGCTCATAGATTCCACATAGTTCTCTTTTAAAACCAATTGGTAACTACTACTTTACCTGTTGAATTAAATATAGATTCACTAAGATAAATACAATAAAGTGTATCTCTTACTGAATAGAATATTTACCAAGAAATCACAATGTAACCATAGAAACACTACATGGTATATATGTTGTGTAGACGCGTGTCTGCTCTGTCTTCTCCATCTCCAGTGAGTCGTGGCGGACGGCTGCTTATACTGAGCCAGGATCCTCTGGAGGTTTCTTCCTGTTAAACAGGGAGTTTTCCTCTCCACTGTCGCTGTATGCTTGCTTAGTATGAGGATTGCTGTAAAGTCACTGACACTAGTCAGTGACTTGATGCAATTTGCTGGGTTCCTTACATAGGAAACTTTTTTCTGATTGGCTTAATGAACTGACCTGTGTGAAGTGCCTTGAGACGACTCTTGTCGTGATTTGGCGCTTATAACAGTGTTTATAACAATGGGATTAATCTGAAATTGAAATTGAAACTACAGGTGTGCACATAATCAAACACCTTTATTTTCTGGTCCACATCCATAATTCAAGAGTCTTTAAAAAAATCAAGACAACACTGTAGGTTCTTGAATCTTATTTGTACTGTGCACATGGAGCAATACAAAGTTATAAATCACAGAATGAAAGTCCAAAATACTGAAAATTTAAATGTTAAAAAAGGATGACACACAAACTAGGAACCCTAGTCTTCATCAGACAGCTGAAGGTCTTCGACCACATCCTCTTCTCCCTCTGCCAACTTTATCAGAGCAGCAGAGGAAAGAGGCTGAGGGGTCTTGGAGGCCTCTTCATCCTCACCACCATCATCATCATCACCTGGAACACAAACAGAAAAGGCACCTGAGCATCACACTGAGGTTTTATATAAGCTATTAACTCAATTAATGCATACTTAGATTATTGACAATGTTTGACATATATTTGATTATTTTAATGACATAAATATACTATTCAAATTTTGAAACAACACACTGAAATGACACAATATTTAATTTTTGATTATATTCTAAATCATGAAGCTGCAGCAGATTATTCTCCTTTAGCCGTTTATAACAATGGGATTAATCTGAATGAGTTCAAGGGATTAAAGCAAAAAAATGTGCTAGAATTGTGATTTTTTTTCAAATCTTAATTTTAAAAAGCACTTAAGTCACATGATTTCTTAATTTTTGTTAATGCTGTATTGCTTCTTACAGTTAGAAAACTAACATTCATGTCACTGTTGCTCCAGAATACCGAGTAGGATAATCTTATTGCTGCTTATTTTTAAATGCTTTAAAATTAAGGTGAAAACAAAGATGTGCTTTTACAGAACAGATATGAGGAAAACAAAGATTTTAGAACCCATCAAAAAGATCTTCCTTGTGCTTAAATCCTCTTTAAAATAGTTACAATTTGATTTTACTTTTAATAAGTTACTTAACCATCGATATTCACTCACATTAATGACTCCATGACTACTTCTCATCCTTACACAAAGTGAATAAAAACAAGAAAATCAAAGGAAGCTTAGATCATTCTAATTCTGACCTGAGTCTCCTCCCTCCTCCTCTTCGTCATTGCTCAGGTCAGACAGATCTTCCAGATCATCATCATCATCTGATGCTTCATTGCTCTTCTTACCTGAGAGGAAAACAGTGAAAAACATCAAACCACACAGATTTTTGTCTAGCGTTTCTCTCCTCAGATGTTTCCAAGTTTGTGTCGGTGACGTCTGAGGACTTTGGAGACACAGATATGTGGGCCAGGTATCAGAGGCTGCTGGAAGTGTCTATTTCCTCCTGAGATGGAACTGAGAGTCGATTACAGGCGCCGCTGCTGCTGCACAAACACCCATGACAGTTTACTACCGGCAATTTCAGACATCTTCTGCTCACGGCCTAAATATAGCAAATGAAGATAGCAGACAGGTTCCAGAGCTACTCTGATCAGTGTGTGTGTGTGTGTAGAGAAGTTTGGAGTTTGTCTGAACTTGTGTTGTGCTATCCTCACAGAAGAGTGTGTATGTGTGTGTTGTATAGCCAAAGGGACAACTGGGGTCCACGGGCTTTGAAGTTGAGACGTGATGAGAGGCTGACGGCGTGATGGAGAGAGGCAAAGCAAAGCTACTTCCTCAGCGTGTAACACACACACACACACACCACCTATTAAAGCATCAGGTACTTCTCCCATCTGAATTTAAAACAACACGCTCTTGCCATCTTTCACTCTTTGTAGCTCATATGGTGAAAGCAGATTTCAGTAGTGCCTCTGAGGTTGCCCCCAAATGACCTGGATGAGTTATTACCACCACACACCGACACATGCACACTCTGACACACACACCAGTCTAAATCATCAGCCCCCTCCTCCTATTCCCCCTCTTTCCGGGAGTGTGTGAGACCACAAACAGCTCTGGTGAGCTGCCCAAAAGCTTTTGGCTCTTTGAGATTGGATGACGAGATGGTAGCTGTGCACTGAAATGTGTTTGCGTGTGTGTGAGGACACGTGGGGGCAACTAGTTGAAGCTCACAAAACCAGAAAGAGAAAAAAACATGGCAGAGAGGAGTGGGAGCGGCCACCTCTGGCTGTTCCAGTGGGCTGGTTTGAATTAGGAACCCCCGCTGGGATCCAAGCCTGTACTTCCTGTTTGGCGATGGGGTTCAGAGTGTGTGTGTGTGTGTGTGTGCACTAGTGGTGGCGGAAAGACAAACGAAAGAGGAGGAGGTTGGGGGAGCCGCTTGCCGGCAGCGGCCCATCCGTTTGTGGGGACTCTCCCTACAATGAAGTCCAGCTGCATTACAAATAAAAATTCCCGCTGTTTACTCTTTCCTTCTGTGACCTTGCGGAGGGTTTTTTCTGCTCGGAGCACGTCCGAGTGGAAAGCTGTGAAGGAGAGGTAACAGCTGTTTGTGACCTGCGGACGACCTCGACTGGACAAATCACACGAGGGTTAAAATGATGAGCCGTCTCTTTTGGTGGGGAGCAAACCAAACTGATGAACGAAGGATTTTGTTCTAATTTCCACAGAAGCAGGGTGGATGTTTTTAGTAGCCATGCTACAGGTGATCTGCCACATGGAGCCAAATCTTCACTGCAGTGAGAAAAATCAGTCAACTATCTTCACCTTTTCACTTGACTTTGGTCTTGTTGTGGCAACATACAGCCCCCTAGAGGCCAAGATGTGTATTGTCTTACAGAGCTCATCCACAAACTGCCTTATTTTTGGGTAACTTTCCGAGTCTGACTAAAAACTTTATGCGAGGTATCTTACTTTTGATTTTGAGTCCTGTGTCCTCTTCATCTGAATCGCTGTCAGACTGAAACAGACCCTTGAATTCCTTCTTGTCCTGCTCCTTCTTCTCTTGGATCTTCCTCCGTTTGATCTCAGGGAGGTCCAAATCTTCCATCTTGACAGAAAAACAACAACACAAACGATCTTTAATGGCCTCTGTGAAGATCATAATATAATAATCCTGCCAGTAAAATGCCCCTCTATGCAGCATGAGTGATTAATGCAACTCTAATTGTTGTGAGTAGCAGTACCATTCATGGAGAACGCCAGAAGCGAGCCATGATGACTGAGGCGTTTTAGTTAGATAATTACCCTTTCTTTGCCAGAGATCTCCAGCTGGATCTCCTTCTCCCGCAGCTTCTTCCACTGGCTGTAGTATCTGGTAAGGGGAGTCCCCTCCTGCTGGAGCTGCTTCTCCCAGGCCGCCTGACAGAAAACACAGATGGAGAAAGTGTAGACAATCACCAACATGACTGCATATCGAAGAGTTATCTCGAGTCTTAAACCTTTGAGCAGGTTCAGCAGATCCAAAAATAATCTAAATCATTGCTGCTTTCAATCACGTCTCCACATAAACCAGAAACAAAGTGATGAGAGTCAGAGGAAGCCTGAAAGAGGAGATCTTCTCCATCTCTTAAAGGTCTGCGTGGGTATTATTGATCAGGACAAATCACATTATCTGACCAACAAATTCAATAAAACTAACAGAATGGAGCTTTCTGCACCTGCTGGCGTCACACATTTACCACAATTTGCTGTGCAGCTGTTGAGATGAGTGGCATCAACGTGTTCAGTGTTGGGTCAAACAAATGCAACTGTTTTCACTGAGATGAAAATGGAACCAGGGCTTAATTATTCAGGCAGTTTGGGTGACACATGAGTGGAGCTCTGGAGGCCAGAGGGGGGGGGGGGGGGGGTGGCCTTTCCACAGGACTGTCCACTCTCCTCCGCCTGTAGTGACACCTCTACCGCTACCATGACACCAGGGAGTCGATGCCATGGCGACAGCCTCCACTGAGAAGTGAGCTGAGGCGATAGGTGCTGGCGTGGTGCCAGTCTTACTGCGGCGAGTCTGTACACACTTCCACAAGTACGAGCACGCATGCCTAGAACGATTCTTTCACTACCCTGTCTTTAAAAGTGAATGCTATTGTGCCATGACCCATTTAAATTACATCTTTACGCACGTCAGTAAAAATTCAAGCACTTTCACAAACTTTGAAAACCGCAAATCTAAATTCAAGCAACGATTCACGCACCCATGGACTTTGACCAACTGATCCAACTTAAACTCAAACTGGCTTAAACGTAACAAAACCCTGAGAGGAGCCTGGCTCAGGGTTGGCTCCAAAAGAAAAACAAATAAAACATAACAGTCAAATATTTTTAGGACCCTGTAGCTTGACCTCTCTGTTGCGCTTTTGGAGAACTCTCAAATTAAATAGCCTCATTTTCAGCCTCTGAAGCAACTCCACATGTGAAATAAAGCCATTTGAAGGTTAAATCTAGTATTTTCATGGTAGATTACTGACAGGTTAAAATGGCAGTAGAATATGTACTTTACTCAGCGTTGGCAAAGTCAAACCACATTCCTGTTGTATCACATCTAAAACAAGTCACTAAAACCTCTGGAGTGTGGTGACTTTGACCTCAAAACAAGGATAAAATCATCAGATTTGTGTAGCTGAGTTACATCAAAACATAAAATCTGCCACAATATTTCCACATACAGTAAAGTGATCTTCTGATGTGAGATTATCCGAGTTCTGTTTGAACCTCTTCAGATAATTAATCTTGTGTTTTATTCTGAACACTTGCCGAATGTGCCAAATGAGTAGAACAGGTGGCAAGCAGTTAAAGTAAACCAATAAGACGCAATGCAGAAAATTCGAGTGCATTTACTAACCTTGGTGTAACCAAGACACTTGAATAACTGCGTTATGATTGACAAAAACAATGACTGTTACATAACCCACACTGGAACAGAACTCTGGTGCATTTGAGCCGACACCATAAAAGCATCTGCCATCATCAGCTTTTAGATAGGTTCATCTAATATTTGCAAGAAATTAAAACTCTTCAGATACGAGGTACAAACCATTCAGGTGTCATCAATCTGTTGGAAACACGAATCAACTTTCCATCATTAAGCTACGGGACATCAATTATTTTGATACATTTTGCATGTGATCGGACACAAATTCAAGTGTATAAATCACTAAACCTCTGCTTTCTTAAGCTAAGCTAAAACATGATAACTTCTTTTTTCGTTGTGTCGGTTATCATAAATGTGAGGAGGGTTCCCAGAATGACGTTTACCACTTCTGTCTGGAAAAAACATGAAAGAAAAAACAAAGTAAAAAGTTCATTCTCTGTCATAAAAAAGGACAGATATTTATGTACAAAACCTTCCGTTTGGGGTCAAACGTACTAAGCGTACTCCAGGTGAGAATTTGAAGAAGACATCAAAGCAAGACGAATTAAAGATTTTGGGGTCTGTGCTTGCCGTATAACTCAGAGTTGATGTTTGATGGAGATAAACATTTTAGTTTTTTTCTTTTTCTTTCAACTGGAAGTGTGACACAATTTCTCCATCCAAACTGATTGGGTAAAAATTCTCCAGCGCTAAGAAGTCCAAAGCAAAATGCTCCAGTTTAGGTTTTTAGGATTTTTTTAAGTTATTAGTAGATTCAGACTCAGATTTCTCAATTCAAGTTTATTTATATAGCACCAAATCACGACAAGAGTCATCTCAAGGCACTTCACATAGTAAACATTCCAATTCAGGTCAGTTCATTAAGCCAATCTGAAAAAATGTTTCCTATATAAGGAACCCAGCAAATTGCATCAAGTCACTGACTAGTGTCAGTGACTTTACAGCAATCCTCATACTAAGCAAGCATATAGCAACAGTGGAGAGGAAAACTCCCTTTTAACAGGAAGAAACCTCCAGAGAATCCTGGCTCAGTATAAGCAGCCATCCTCCACGACTCACTGGGGATCGAGAAGACAGAGCAGCTCAACGAGCATCAAAAAGTGACTTTTGATCATTTACTCCCCTGAAAGTCATTGTTACAGTTTAGATTCACAATGTGTGATGTGAGAGATATATACGTGTGACTGGGTCTTTCTGACAAAGGTCATGTCTGACTCAGCTGATACCTGATTAATAAAATGCAATGCTAGTCTACAAGGAGTTTTCCAGGAGCTCTGGTTTGTCTGTGTCTACTTAGACTGTGATAATTATATGTTGATTTCTGTTTAAATTAATCCTAGAGTCAGACCATTCCAGCCCCTCCCACACTCACCACAGCAGCAGCATCAGCCACTCCGAAGGCGGCCTTCTGTCTTCGTCCTGTGATGAAGCTGCTGTTCTCCTGTACCTTCTCCAACAGCTGGCGCATCGGCTTGGAGTAATTGCCCACTTTGCATTCCTTCAGGAAAGCTTTCAGCTGCAGGGACATGCAGAAGTGGCATGAACTAAATAGACCGAGTGGCTCACAGATCCTTAACTATCCAGGACATAAACTATGTTAGTCATGTTTACTTTCACAGCTTTTCCATGTTTGTCCTGAATTGTGCTGCACAGGCGCAGATATAAGCCAGCTTTACCTGAATAACGGTGGGCAGCGCGAGCTCCGGGAAGCCGATGGAGCAGGCCTGAGTGTGGAAGTACTCCAGCATCAAGTCGTACAGCTGGTCAATCAGACCATCCTGAAGTGAAACAAAGCAGCAATATTTACAATTAACATCAGAATACCATAAATTCTCTATTGTTCAAGTAAACTCAGGTTTAAAGACTGAAACAAATTATGAACATCTGGACTAGACAGTTATGAAATACAGGATTTAGGCTTTGAATCGTTTCTATAAATTTGTTCGTAACCGCAGCATCTCTGCTCATAGATCAAGTACAGATTATATAATATCAGCTAGTAAAGAGGAACAAAAAGTTACTAAAAAGATAAGTTACATAGTTAAAATACCAAAGCTCACTTATGAGGTCCCACAGGTTGAAACCAATGTGAGTCCAGCTGGTGTTTAGTGCAGATACAAATGTCTCTAGCACACATGGACTGTCCTGTTTTCAGGTCCAGTCAGCCAGGGCTGTTTGGAGTTTTAATGGCAGCTGCTAAGGTGATGACAGAGCGAACGGTCCCAACGAGTGAAACGGGGGATAATCCCAGAGAGCCGCGCTGCAATCCTCTTGGCTGCTGCACAGAGCTTGGCGACTCAGGAGCAGTTTTAGAGCCCTGACGAGGGTCTGTCAACGCTGCCCTCAATCCCCTTACTCCCACACGCAAGCTAAGCGAAGCGGTCATCTAATCGGCCGCTCCATCTCTGAGCAACAAAGGCACAAACACCTTCTCAGCTGGTCATGCTTTACCTTGTAGGCTTTTTCCATCAGATTGACTTTGTTCAGCTTCAGGATGACTGCAAAGTTGATTGGTTTCTTACTCATTCTGCCTGGTTTCTTGTTGAAATCCACTTGCTGGAAAATCTGAAAAAAAAAAGAAAAAAAAAAAGAAAAAGATAAAGAAAGATAAACAAAAATAAAAGTGAAAATACTAACTGTAATCTTTATGGTTCAAAGAAATTAATAGCGAACCAAACATTGCTCATTATTAATATTTTAATTACTGTTTGAAAGAAATGAGCTATTTGGTCTTTTAATAAAGAAATAATGATA
This sequence comes from Nothobranchius furzeri, assembly GCF_043380555.1. Taxonomy (NCBI): domain Eukaryota; kingdom Metazoa; phylum Chordata; class Actinopteri; order Cyprinodontiformes; family Nothobranchiidae; genus Nothobranchius; species Nothobranchius furzeri. The sequence goes on from NC_091755.1 coordinate 28,931,122, forward strand.
ACAAAAGTCGATCTGATGGTAAATAAATGTCCAGTTGAAGCAATGAACAAGAAGTTGCTTTAGCTTATTAACTACAACAAAATGTTTGCGAATCTTTGTGTGAAATTGTGTTTTAATCATATTAAAAATGTGACAATTGACATTCAACACGTCTCGTCTGAAAACTGTGGCGTTCTTGAGACAACACATTTTTATCTCCGTGAAAGTACATTCTAGTCGATGTGTGGGCTATTTGTCCACAAGCTTCAAGCTTTCACATCTGCCCACAGTGTGCAAGTGAAATTCTGTTCTGTATTTGCGTATCAAGCTATTTCTGCCTCCTTGTATCTGTGTGTGTGTGTGTGTGTGTGTGTGTGTGTGTGTGTGTGGTCGCTAATGTTCTGTGCGCGCACAGCAGAGCAACGCTCCTGGCCGGTGCTGTCTGTACAAACATAGGATGTGGTGGCGGTCTGCGGGGGAGCCAGGGGGAAGTGGGAAGGAATGGGCCAACCCTGGTGCGATAGCACACACACAGAGAGCAACACACACACACACACCCAGAGAGAGAGAGCTACTGAAGCAGGAAGCTCCGAATCATAAACCCCCCTCGGAGATACGAGAACACACATGGGCACACACATGCGGGAGGAAAAGGAGGGGTGCTTCTGCTGCTCTAATTAAAACAGTAGCAGTGCACCTCAGCCTGCCTTTAACAAGAGAGGAACAGTAAGGGAGAAAAAAGAGGAAGTGATGTGCGTCACAAATAAACACAGCTTGCTGCTGGGGGTGCTTTGAGAGTGCATGTGTCGGAGGGGGAGAGGGCCATAGGCAGAAAGGATGTGGTCTGCACAACGTGTTAGGACCAGAGTACAAACCACAACCGTGCCTTTGTTGCTTTGGTCAAACTGCTGCACGCGCGTGCACACACACACACACACACACACACACACACACACACACACACACACACACACACACACACACACACACACACACACACACACACACACACACACACACACACACACACACACACACACACACACACACACACACCACTGACCACTCCCTGTGTGCCAAGCTCATTGCTGTCAAGAGCCGCCCTCCTCCAGAAAACCACAACAAAGCCTCACGGCATGTGCACACCCTCGCACACACTCATCCACAAGACACACAAGCAAACATAACCACGTGATTAACACCTGACCTAGCGAAGATGTTGTCAGTTGGTGACCTGGGATTGGTCTGATAACAAAAGGGGGCTCTCTCGCAGAGCTACTCCTCGATATGTTTCCTCCTCAGCTCCTTCGGTTGTAGCCGTTGAGACCAAAATGCATTTCACACGCCACTGATGTCTTTCCACAGCAAACCACCAGCGGAACATTTCATCACATCAACCTCTTCATTGTTTCCACTCGGGGCAAAGACAGCCAACAAACTGATTCTCTTTTAAAACTCTTTGGGGCTTCTGCTTGTGTTCTGATGTAAACAACTTCAGTTTAGGCTTCTGGAAACTTGACTCAACTCTGTTGACTCTGTGCAATCCCATAAGACCTGGGTGGTGTTTTCTGGAGATGACGTGGGGTCTTACCTCCAAGAGGAAAGGCAGAACAGGCACAAAGGTGTTGGTGCTGCTAGAGAGCAGGGTGAGGGCTCTGCAACAGTGCATCCTAAGAGGGTAATACCTGGCTGTAGGCACCAGTCTGCAAGCACAAACAGCGGGAAATGTCTCCCTCTAGTGTTGGTAAAACACACAGCAACATAACTAGTATGTTGATTAAAAACGGCAAAGTCTGAGAAGAAGCAACAGATTAAATAACAGCAGAATTAAATTATAAATTAAAAATAGAACTTTCAATAACAAAACAAAACAAAACTATTGATGCCATATTTGTCTGAAAATACCACATTCAGTAAGTCATTACGGTTCGTAGAGCACCGGGTTACCAGACTCAGCTCAGAGAACTTTTATCCAGCTTCTCCAACCTTATTTGCACCTGAATTAAAATTGTGCTGCATTCGCAGTGCCCCGCATGATGGAAGTTACAGTTTTGCTCATTATTCACGAATTCTAATTCGTTCATTAAAGAACGATCCAACATTTTACACTTTCTGCAGGAAATCAGACCTCTGTGTTGTCTGTTTTGATTTCTTTCCATTTTTCCTAATAGTTGAACACTGGAAATTCTAATTTCCCATTTGTCACTGAACACACCAACAGTAATAAAATCTGTCTGCTGTTATAAAACCAAACATCAGTAAACTGCAGCCAATTTAATCAACATTCAGTAAAATTAGGGGAGGTGTTTTGGGCATGTCCTGCAGCAGGTCATCTCTGGGGTCAACCCAGGACATGCTGGACAGATTATGTCTCCAGGCTGGACAGAAAACACCTTGGGGATCTACAGGGGTAGCTAGTGGAAGTTGTTGAGGGAGGTTTGATCCTCTATGCTGGGTCTGCCACCCCCACAATCTGGAGCCTGATAAGTGGAGGGAAATGCACGGGCTATTTAACAACTAAAGCACAAAAACTTGGGCTGGACTCGTTAACATCATGTGTTATAATTCTATTCTGAAATGTAGGAAATTGGTCACTTAGTTATATTTAAAACTAAAAAGAAATCACTGCCAGCTAGTTTACAAAAGTTTAGTGTTTTAAGACCAAACAATAAAAATAATAGGAAGAACTACAATTTCCAAAGTACCATTCTACATACCACCTTAAAGTAAATGTGTATCTCAGGGTTTGGAGTAAAACTGTGGAACAATTTAAAGGAGGAGAAAAAAAAGCTCAACTGTAAAACATTTTGGACAGAAAAAATAATAAATTCTTATGTTTTCTGAGTTTAAAACAAAAGGTTGATATGGTTTGCCTCTTAGACTAAGTAAATTTAATGTTTACGACCATGAAATTTATTTTGTATTCATTGAGAAAGATGAGGACCTTCATTAGACTTTTCTTCTTCCTGCTCCTTTTTCACTTTTGTACAGTTAAGAATTAAGTTTGTGAAATGAGATTTAAAACCAGACTTTTCCGTACCAGACAAACAACACTTAATACGGCAAGACAGGATTATCTGGATGCCTAAAAAAATGACCAATTATTATCAATTTGAACAAATTTTCAGCAAATTTGAACAAAGCAATATTAAATAGATAAGTATCTCACTTGATGGTGCCGATTATGACTTGGCAGAGTGGATAGATGAGAGGCTGGAGAACATCACTGGGGTACAGCGTGCTGAGGACTCGACACCACAGATACAGACAGTGAATATACTGCCAGTTATACACCGACTGGTAGGTTTCCTAAAGTAAAAAAATGTACCAATGACAAAAACAAGTCAAAAACATTTACATTTGAGTGGTTAAATATTTTTAAATATTAGAGACGAGCTCTTTTAATGGTAGGTGAATTTAGTGGTTATGCTCAGCTTGATTGAACTGCAGTTCTGTGAAAACTCATCCAGTCAACCAACCTTCTTCTTCATGGTCATGGCGTTTCTGAGGTGAATGGCCAGCTGCCGGATGTAGATGAAGGCGTGTTGATAGGTGGCCTGTGTGTCCAAGGAGTACACCTCTGTTAGAGTTCTCTGCATGAAGTTAATCATGGGAAGGGCGTTGGGAGATGTGAACTTGCAGTTTTGCACATAGGAAATGTACATTTGCTGCAAAGGAAAAAAAAAAGCAAGATGTTAAATTGGCATATACATTTCAAGTTATTGAGTAACTTCTTATTTTCCTCTGCTTACTTTTAAAACAGAGTTGAGATAAGTTTCCTGTTTGTGTCTGCAGATTTTGCTGAGGGCCAAAAAGGCAAGAACCCGACCGGTTTCCTCCCCTGTGCTCCACTGCTTCAGTAGTTGCTAAACGCAAACATATGAAGTTTTAAAAAAGTAATTAGTTGTTTATAACGAACTCATTCAGCTTTTTGAATGAATATCGGATTTTTTTTCCTGACTCAGAATTCACGTCTTACCTTGAGAAGGTGACGACACTGTTTGGGCAGACAGAGGTAATAAGGGATGAGCTGGTTGACGTGCCGCAGGACCGCTGTGATGACTGTTGTTTCTGTTAGACAGGATAAAAGCTACAAAAAAATAAAAATAAAAGAGATTGCAGACAGAAAACTGATTACATTTTTTTCATTTCACAAATCTGATGAAGGAATATCAATAAACTTGTTACTCTCTAGTCTCTTAGATAAGAAACATTTCTAGTCAGAGATGCTGCAGAGCTTGACGAAAGCAAAGCGCCATGTAAAAAACATAAAAACCAACCTGAACTACTCCACCGAGATACATCTTAACATCATTCTGATTCCTCTGCCATTTTGGGCTAGAGGAAGGGAACACCACTCTGAGGACAAAACAGATAAAACTTTTAATTTATGGGCTGAACAGCTTGTCCAGAGCTGCTCTGAAGCCACCAGCAGGACATGAGATCAGCAGAGAGAGCTGTTGCTTCCATACTTTTTCTGATCTTTGTCTGACTTCAGGTTGAGCATCCTCTGCAGGGCCACATAAATATCTTTGATACAGAACAGGACCAATGCGTTGAACACTGTGGAAAAAGGACAGAAATATTATAGAGGCTTAACATAATTTATAACATCTAAAACATCAGCTGACACAAAATGAGCCAGGTGTTTCATTTTTAATATAGTGTAGCAATGAGCAGGCAAACTTTGTGCAAACAACCGTGAAATGGACATTATTTCCTAATATGCAAAAGGTCACACGTGGCAGAAAAAAAGAGAAATGTATGTTCGGTTTGTGCGGTTGATCTTTCAAGCATTTCTTTTTCCAAGTTTAGCTGCCAACAGTTACAATGCCTCATCTCTGAAGAGAAGCTCAGCTCTGCCAAACACACCAGGAGTGAGCTCAGCTTTTTTTCACCCTTGCTGTGATTACTGTTATACCGAAACTCATCTGCAAATTGCTCCAATTACTGATGGCTGATATTGATTCACTGCTACAAATTCCTGAGTCACAAATGGAACACAAACATCTTTACCCATGTTAGCAGAATGGAAACAGGCCACTAGCTGTACTAGCTTGCTTTGGGTCAAAATCCAGAATGATTAAACATCACTAAAATTATAAAATAAACCAAGAACTATTCACTTTAAATGTAATTTTACAGCAACTGAAATGATGTAAGTTATTCAAAAAGCTAGGTGAAGACCTACCTGAACTGTCAGCCACTTTATACCGACACTGACCCCCGCCCTCACCCTTCGTTGTGGCGACAGCAGCCTTAAAGGCCTGTGTGACATCTCTAAAGAGACGAGGCGAGGTATCTTTCTTCATCTCAGCCTTCCAGGCCTCAATCATCTTTTCTGTGACTTTGATAGTGTCTGCTGCTTTCTTGGACTTATTTGACCCTTTCTGGCCCTCCTCATCTTCTTCGTCGTCATCATCACCTGAGTTGGCATCCTTACAAGAAAAATATACCAGTGTGAACATCTTTTTAAACAGGCCTCATCATAGCTACTTTCATTCATCTCTGACCCACCTCCAATGCAGATGGTAGCTTATGGTACTTTTTCTCCTCCTCATCCTCAGAACTGTCAGTGTCATCAAAATTCAGCAGCGACTGGTCGTTCTCTTGCAGAAACTTGTAGAACTCTGGATCTTTGTTCTTTAAGCGGGACAGTTGCTCCTTGTGCTGTGAGGCTTTGCCCTTCTCATTTCTACACGACATGATGATATGAGACACAAATCAACTTTTGGAGGATTTGCTAAATACAGAGTTCACAATTTTCTCGTCACAACAGGCTCACATTTTAGAGTTGACGTCTTTCTTTTTGATCTTTTTAGGAGTGTCTTCTTCAGAAACATCATCATTAGGAGACTCAAAACCTGACAACAGGAACTCGTCCATGCTGAGGTCCTCCAGCTTTCTGTAAGATGGAAAGTGAATCAAGAGGGCTACTTACTGGTACACGTGTGTAAGCAACATGTGTAAGCAACGTGTTTGAAAGTGTGTTGAAACACTGCTATTGCAAAGCTATCTATACGTCCAGTGGTCAATTAGCTGAACGTGTCTTGGACAACACACAAGAACGAAACTTTGACTTAAACACTGGCAAAGTTAGCATGCTCTCTCTCTCTCTGCTAACGTTGTAGGAAGCTAACTACAAATTCACCGCGGGGTAACCTTTATTCTAAACACACAAATCTCATTACTTGTGTTGAAAAACCATAACAACAACGTGGGAAAATACTAATTACATTAACATATGGTACACAATACGAAAAACTTTAAACATACCTTTTCTGTTTCGCTGCCATGCTGTAACCACGACGTGCCGCTAAACAACAATACCCACAATCCTCTGGTGCAGACTGTAAGAATTGGTTTTATGTTTCAATGCTTTACTTCCATCATGGGTAGGTCAACTTGTAATTCAAAAGTACCAGAACTAGCCACGGGACATATTATTTTGTAAGACAACAATAACCCATACATTAGCTTATCTTGCTGTGATGACATCTGAGATGTAAATTATACTATAAACATTTACCAAAAGCGTTCACACCAACCTAAAATTTTTACAGCCAAAGATCCGCATACAACAGTGAACAGTGTTTTGATGCCGCACGTGAGATTTAAACTCAATAATTAGATGCGTTCACGAGGCGCAAAAACTGAGAAACCGAAGAGGAACCGTTTTGATTTTCCTCCTTTATCAGTCATTTTACACAACCACAATCCTGGGAAAGCTTACAAACCGGAAGAAATCTCTGCAGTTACATCGACAGCGACGCAGGCCGCGGGTGAGGGCTGTTCTCCGGCCGGCCAGGCTGCTTCTTGTCAAACCTAGCTAACATTACCTAAGCTTGCTAGCTTACGCACAAAAATATACTTAAACAACCATGTGGTAAAATTTAACGCTTCAACATTAGATGTATGTACATGAATTAATTTATTTACCAGCTACATATTTTGAAAACATATTTTTATTTCAACGCTGTTGATAAGTTGCTTGGCGTATGTTTGATTTTCTTGTCTGGGTAAACCGAAACACATTTAGTTGGAAAAATTATAACAAACCCCGCCTTTCACGGGTGCATGGAAGTCCTTATCAAACACACTTCCGTATTCTGACCAAACAAAAGGTGGCTTTTAAGGCCGTTTGTGTCATGTTGGTCATTAAGCAAACTTTTCTCATAATGAAAAAAGCAACGTGTGAATATTGAATTAAACTTATTACTTCTTTTTCTTTCTGCGGCATCAGATTTTAGCTATCTGGTCATCGTACGTATTTGTATCTTCGGCCAAATTTAGCTCCACCTTAACAAAATCGATGTCAGGTTTTATGCTTTTTTTCATTGACGTCAATACATGCAGCACAAAACAGAAGCTCCCTTCATTATTCCTTTGCTGTAGTCAGAATATGAACAAGCAGTCTGCCGATGGTGCCGATTTTAAGACGCTCTGAATGAGACAGCTTTTGATTTCTTTTCTATCATTTCGAGGAGAACACAGTGTCCAAGGATAACCGCAACAGAGCCAGCCGGTAAATTAATTCTTTGCTGCTGCAGCTGATAGGTGCTGTTATTTAAAGGGGTACTGGGGTTTCATCACAACATGCAAGGGATGTGATTTCCACATATTAGCAATTCTGTATAACAAAACATCCGCTTGATTGCTTAAATACTAAGAGCCCGTGAGAAGATGCCAGCCAGGTTTTTGAAGCAGAGACAAGAAAAGAGACATTTGATTTGTTTTAATTTATAGTAATCATGCTGTCACAATGTCTCAATCTCTTTTATGCCAGTGTCATCTTGCTGCATTATTCTATGAAGCATAAGAGGAGATTGCTCTCTTACGGTTGGGGTGTTTAGTGATCTTTTGTGTGTTTTGGAAAACAGGACCTGGAGCTGGTCGCTAGGCAGCTGTGATGACATTTGAGATGTTCAGTAGGACAGTGTATGGTTAAACAGGCCAACCAGATCATTGATGTAAACTTTACATTAATCTAAACCTTTAGTGTGTTGTTGGATATGCACCAATTTAACAGATAAGAATGTGATGCCATAACATAGTTGTACTCACTTGAATGACAAGCCACATGTTGTCAGGTGCATTTGTGATAACCTGGTGTTTACATTTGATCATATCTGTGTATTTGTTTGTCAAATGACTTGACTGGACTTTTTCCAGCTCATCATCATTGGAGATACAATGAACAAATGGGGGATGTAGGCAGGAAGTGGTTTATCTGCTTTCGGGTTCCTATCAGTGATGGGTTGCACCTCTGTATTTGTGATACAGTTGTGTTTGTTTAAACCTCCCACTGTCCTAATGGGTGTGACCCCATGAGGAAAGTTGACCATTGAGCAGGGTTGATGGTTTATCCCTTGGGTCCACGTGGCAGGGATGAAGAGTGAGCACCACCTCACCCCTGCCACGTGGACCTCAAGGGATAAACCATCAACCCCGCTCAATGGTCAACTTTCCTCGCGGGGTCACCCATAAAGACAGTGGGAGGGTTAAGGAATACTCTTAGGTAAGACACCAAACTCTGATGTTTTTCTAAAGTTTGTTTCTGCAGCAGCATTACATTCGTTATGTTTCATTAAAAATACAGTAGTGAGTTTATTTTCTTTATTTCTTAATCCAAGTGTTTGCAGAAGACCTTCTAAGATGCTTCACAATACCGATCCCATGTATAGTAATTCTGCTGTAAGTCGGTTGTAATAATTTGTATTTAACATTTGAGTAGATGAATAACCAGCATTGATTAAATTTACACTTTTGGACTCTTAACTGTCAAAGCCAGATTTAATCACATCAGACACTGAAATACTGTTGTCAGCATTTTGCATTGTAGTCAGACCTACCATGCTGGTCAGCCCTCCTGTCAGAGCTGACACGATGAGTACTCTGACTATGACCAAAGGTATGATGATGGGTCAGGACTTCTGTCAAATCAGCTGCATTTGTGCCAACGATGCTTAATTAATAACACGATAATATTTTATTAGAATGAAGCGTTCTAATTCATCGTTGTCTTCCCGTTCCAGTTGCCCAGTGTGGGGGCCGGACACAAGCCCGCGACCGCAACATCAGGCATCATGAATGAGGGCGGCATGCAGCTACTCAACCGCGATGGTCACAGCATCTCACACAACTCCAAGCGCCACTACCACGATTCTTTTGTCTCCATGAACAGGATGCGACAGCGCGGCCTGTTGTGTGACATTGTGCTTCATGTCTCCAACAAAGAAATCAAGGCTCACAAAGTGGTGCTGGCCTCCTGCAGCCCCTACTTTCATGCTATGTTTACTAGTAAGTCACCCAGCTCATATATAAATGTGATGAAGATCAATAGGATTTGTGGCTCAGATTAAGATGTGGCATGTGCACTTTCCCCTTTTAACCTCCTCACTTCTTCACTCCGTAGTACTGTCTGAAGTACAGGTGGGCAGACACGTTGTGCGTGTCTTTGATTTCTCCCTGACAACAGCCTGTGGGAAGAAAGGGTGTTACCAGACAGTTGTTTACCTAGAGAATTGACTATTAGACTTCCTCCCATCTGACCCACCACTGATTTGCCAGAAAAGTCTCAACAGATGTTTTCACGTTCCTGGTAGTAGATTAGCGTTGTTGATGCAGAACTCCCTTGCACAATTCTGTTAGAACCAGGATGGGGAGATAGTTTAAATGTAAGAATTAGAATTCTAAACTCTGATTAAACAACTCATTAAATAGATGAGCTGTGTTGATAGCTGTCGATATTTGCAGATGTTGTGTGTGTGACTTTTATTTTGTTTGGTTATGCAGATGAGATGTCTGAGAGTCGGCAGACCCACGTGACCCTGCACGACATTGACCCTCAGGCTTTGGAGCAGTTGGTCCAATACGCCTACACAGCAGAGATTGTAGTTGGGGAAGGTAATGTGCAGGTAGGGTGGAATATTTTGCATTTATTAATTAGCATTCAGGCAAATACAAAAACAGACTTAATGCATCTCTGCCTATGATTGCTTTTTCCAGACATTGCTTCCAGCAGCGAGTTTACTGCAGCTCAATGGTGTGAGGGATGCATGTTGCAAGTTCCTCCTCAGTCAGCTGGACCCTTCCAACTGCCTGGGCATTCGGGGCTTTGCAGACACACACTCCTGCAGCGATCTGCTCAAGTCGGCACACAAGTATGTGCTGCAGCACTTTGTGGAGGTTTCCAAGACGGAGGAGTTCATGCTGCTGCCACTGAAACAGGTAGGAGTGATGCTGTGTGACAGTGAGACATAACAATAGTGATAAATCTGGGTCTGTCTCACTGGTTTTTGCTTACCATCAGCTTGAGAGTAACTGTTCAGGCGCTTCTTTTACTTGGTTTGCAGTTGATCTTGTGTGTGAGATGGAATTACTAAACCCATTTTAAAAACTTGATGTTTGCTATATTTTCCTCCACGTTTAAATCATTCAGCAATAACTATTGTCTATTTTATCTCAAACGTCATCTAAACCAAAGTGTCCCCCCTCATTTTTGGGCCCGGTGGCTGCAGCCGCTGCTGTTCCAGTGCTGTAAGTAGTAATTAAGCAAAGCCGGTAACATTTTCCCAGCTGCTCTGCTGTTTATAGAGCAAACAACAGCATTTATCCTCTAACATATCAACTAGGGTTTCAGTTTTGGCTCAAACACGTTGCTGTTATCCGTTTCATCTAGGGGTTTTGAGGGAATTGAGCTTAGATTTATCTTACATTTGTTGGATCTGTGTATTCATTCCTAGAGTGCCTGAAGCTCACCAGTTTAAAATTCTTGTTGCTAATTTGTCTGTCAAATTAGCAACAGCCGTCAGAACAGACGAACAGTTCATGCTGCACAAACACCTAATGGAGCCTAGTTGCATTTTATCTTCAGTAGAAATTCAAGATAATTTAGCCTTGAGAATCTTTTAAATCATCTTTTTCTTTCCATTTCATATTAAGCTCATATTGTGCATTTTTATTTTAAGGAAAAAAATTATGATTTAATTTCTTTGAATTTTGACTCGAGTGGAAACGGAAAATGCAATAATAATAATGTATGTTTGCCCCCAGTTATATTTGTATGTTACTTTGTCCATTGATGCTTTTTGAATCTTTTTTTAGTAGCATTATTTTATATAAAATTACAGAAATAATTTCCTGTTTTGTCTTAGGCTTGGCTTTCCTTTTATCTGTGAATAAAAAAGGAACAAAAATTGTTTTTTTTAAATAAATATTTGAGTTTTTTATTTTTACAGATGAACACAAGTAAAAAAGTAACAAAAACCAGCTGCCGTTTCCATTTTTATTTTCTCAACTATTGTTTTCATGGAGCAGCTTTGTGAGTGTCTGGGTTACGTCCCTTAAAACGGCAGCAATAACTTATTTAGACAGGTTAAAAATATACATTTTCCTTCAATTCTGTTCAGCATTCTACCCCATTGTTTTAGCAGCTGTTCTGAGTCCGTCATAAATCTGCACCAGATCTGAATTTATGTTCTGGCTGCTTTGGAAAAGCTCACAGCGCTGTGAAATATGCCCCGTATTCCTCTTCATCTTGTATGAGGGAAGTGGAGAGGCGTGACGGGATTGTGACTAGTCAGCTTGGTGGATGTTTCACTGATTCGGTTTGACACGCGTGGCATTTTGAAGCACGATGGCTGCATCTCAGTTACTGTGTAGCGTATAAAGACATGGACGTGTGAAGGTTTAATCACACATGCATCCTACAGCTGAAGGATCGTTCTCAAACCACAATCAGATCTCCTTCATGGTTCCTGTAAGCACAAATGAACTCTTAATTCATTTGATGCAGACGTAACTGTGACTGCAGGGTGGGGCAGCAGCAGCGTCTGTCTGTGTGATGGAGGATTAGTGGAGGCTGTGGTCCTCTGAGGATGCTAAGTGTTGCCTTGATGTGGCCAGACAAGATGACCGCGGCAGCAGGTGGCAGCTCAGTTCCATTCCAGCCTCGCCAGCTTAGGGTTGATCTGGGATCAGTGCCAGACAGCCACTCAGGCTGCTGCTCTTGTTTTGCCACAGATAAACACAAGTACTCATAGATATAAAACACAGGCTCTTATGTGTGTGCAAGTTTGACTTTATTAAGACTGGACTGATTGAATCAGAGTACTGAGATGCAAGAGCTCAGCAGAAATGAGCTGCATCATATCGTGACATATTTGGGAAGGAAATTTTTAACTGTTTTTCCACATTTATACTATAGATGTTTTTCTGCTAAATCATGATGTAAATGTGTCCATCCAGGTCCTAGACTTGATCTCCAGTGATAATCTGAACGTGCCGTCTGAAGAGGAAGTGTACCGAGCTGTGTTGAGCTGGGTGAAACATGACATAGATGGACGCAGACAACATGTACCTTGGGTAATTCTCTTCTCACTTGTCAGGATTTCTCGTTTTGCATCATTATTATCTGTTTAACAGTGTAAAACTGACCCTAAATCACCCTTACTTTCTCCACTCCAACCAATCAGCTGATGAAGTGCGTCCGGCTGCCGCTGCTGAGGCGAGACTTTCTGATGAGCAATGTTGATACAGAGCTGCTGGTTCGTCACCACTCCGAGTGCAAGGATCTGCTGATTGAGGCCCTCAAGTACCACCTTATGCCCGAGCAGAGGGGAGTCCTGAGCAACAGCCGCACGCGCCCACGACGCTGTGAGGGTGCCAGCCCTGTGCTCTTTGCCGTTGGTCAGTGTGCCCCTGAAGGTACCCATTAGGGTACACTTGAAACACGCATCATGTGTCTAACTGAATGTAAACATTTGAACTTTGTATGTAAGTTTGTAAAGTTTGTGCAATGTTAATCGTTTGCTTTAGGCGGTGGAAGCCTGTTTGCCATCCATGGGGACTGTGAGGCGTACGACACCCGGACAGATCGCTGGCACATGGTAGCATCCATGTCTACAAGGCGCGCTAGGGTTGGCGTGGCGGCCATTGGAAACAGACTCTATGCTGTTGGAGGGTAAGTGAACATGCTAACAATTTTTGTTATGCCGTCTAATTCCTAACCAGTTAACAGCTTCCCTCATAGATTTAAAGTTTTACTTTATCACAACTGCCGCTGATGCAGAGAGAATTCAACCATCACGACTCCTCCGTCCAAACATTTCTTTTTCCACATTTCACTTAAGATACGATGGCACTTCTGACCTTGCAACCGTGGAGTCTTATGATCCTATCACTAATGCCTGGCAACCAGAGGTTTCCATGGGAACAAGACGGAGCTGTTTGGGTGTAGCTGTTCTGCATGGGCTGCTGTATGCTGCTGGAGGTTATGATGGTGCTTCCTGCCTCAACAGGTACACACGAACCTACAGTTGGCGATGGTTACTGGGCCCCTTAAAAGACGGATTTGCCTCTTTTTTTTATTCATCTTTCAGTGCGGAGCGTTACGACCCTCTGACCAGCACGTGGACATCCATTGCTGCCATGAGCACCCGAAGGCGATATGTACGAGTAGCAACTCTAGGTAGGAATTTGCCTAGAATAAATATTATTGATGCATGTTTGCATTTTTTTCCCGCTTCACCATTTGTACTTTATTAGAATTTGAGTGGGAGTTTCCACCTTGGTATGTGTCTGGTTTTTATATTCTCTGTGTTCACTCCTCTTTCCCTCCAGATGGCAGCTTGTACGCGGTGGGAGGTTATGACAGCTCCTCACACCTGGCAACCGTAGAGAAATATGACCCTCAGGTAAATTTCTACTGAAATCATCATTAAAGTGTTATGTTTGTTTTTCCATTTAATCTTCCTGAAAAGAAGTCCTATATCAAGAGCAGAATCCTGCAGAATAAGCACGTCAGTAATGTGTGGTATTTGATTTGATGTACAGAGTAACACGTGGACAGCCATCGCCAACATGCTGAGCCGACGCAGCAGCGCGGGGGTAGCAGTACTGGACGGCATGCTGTATGTTGCAGGAGGTAATGATGGCACCAGCTGTCTGAACTCAGTGGAGCGATTCAACCCAAAGACCAACACCTGGGAAGGAGTCGCCCCCATGAACATACGCAGGTCAGCCAGCAGCCAGAGCTCCTATTAGCACAAACGCGAGTGGCAACTTCAGGTCAGGTGACTTTAAAGGTGTGGAACACTGAAAAAGCATTTTTAAATAATTATTTCTGATTATAATATGTCACTCTGAGATTGACACGCTGATTGAACACAAACTTCTCTCCTACACCTATCTCTTGCATTAGCTTCTGGTAGAAAATAGACGGTGAGACTCTAGGATTTAAAAAGCTTGACCGCTCTACGTCACACTGACACCTAACATTCATAGGCTCACCCATCTTGACTCGCAACGGGGAAGGCTGTTGTTGGTTTAGCATCCAGGAAACGGCAGAGAATGTCTCGACTAGAAGAAGCTAACTGTTAGCATTAGCAATTCAGATCAAAACAAGTTCTTATCTGAATCTGGTGCCCTTGAGCCCGTGAGGCTGAAGAGATTACTCCCCCTTGTGGAATGCTGCCGTCGCCATGGTAACTTTCTCCCTATCCCAGCCTGGGCGGGACTGCGACCGGTGAAGGCCGTTGAATCGTTTCCAGGAGTCACTGTGCTCTCTAAACCCAAATACCTCCTTCCCCTGTCCAAACGGAGGTGAGGAGCACTGCTTATCGCAGCTGCATGCACTGATGTGAGGAGAGTCCCCAACCCTACCTCCCCACCTAGTGGACACTTGGGTTGTGTAATGTCTGAAGTCTGTTGCATTTCTGTCTGAGGTGATTTTTGCATATCAAAGCTGCCCTCCCTGTGGAGGGTAACTCTGTAGTGCCTTTTTTTCCTCCACCTGACCCAATCCTCATGTAAACCCTCTGATCTCTATTAAGGTAGCGCGACTCGGGTTGCGAATGACCACAGTCACCAATTCTTGTCATGTGTCTATGCCTATGTATGTATGTCTGATCTCAGAATTGTGTGTACTGAAACTCTAATTTCCCTCTGGGATTAATAAAGTATCTTTGAATTGAATTCCACCACACAGCAGAACTCCAGGTTTGTGTTGTTTTGGGAGATAAAAACATCACCGTTACAAGTCAGTGGCAGAGTCGCGTTGCTGTTATCCAATTTGAGGTGAGATGTCCAAATATCAGGAAATAACTCTCCAAATCCTTCTGTATGAAGCTCAGCTGTTATGTGGCTCACTTCTAGTTCCTGAAAAGAGTGCACCAGTGTTTTCTTTCCCCAGAGTGCGACTTACTAAGGCATTCATTCCTACTAGACCACTGCAAATGCACTGATTACATGAGTGTTCGACACCTTTAAAAGCACACATGATTGGAGGAGAAGTGACTCCTACCTGTTGGTAGTTTTTGTCATTACAATGGAGGAGATTTTGAAAAAGGTTAATCCTTTCTTTTTTTAAGATAGACACTGAGACCCGAGAGACAAAAAGAGAAAATATGAGAGAGGAGATGACCAATAACTTGAGATGCCAGCAGAGACTTTAATTACACGAGACACACCTCAGCCAGCTGCACCATCAGGATGACCCAGTTCTGCTCCTGCATTAGCAGAACTTCCACTGGCAGCAAAGGCATGCTGAAAAAGTGTTGGCTTGTAAAATATCCTGCTTTAATCTTTATTTTGGTGTTTCCTGAAAATTGTGGCACCTTGCAGACGGCCAGTTGCACTAATTTTTCATCCTGTTAATTAAATAAATTTATATCACTGCAAACTTCTCCTTTATCACTAGCTTAGTAAAAATGTACTGCATCACTTGTTAAGTGTGAGAAAACAGTGAGAAAGATTTTTCTATGCTAATAAAAGGACATAGTGATTATTTGTTTTTTTTGTTGAGAAATAAATGCTTTTTTAGGGTCCTATTTTAAAGTCTGTGAAAGAACTTGATCTCTTTGGAAGGTTGTCTGGATGAAACTTTTCAAAGATAGACCTTGCTGCAATTATTTTGCTCTGTGCCAGACTGAAGTGAAGGAGTTGAGGCTTTTCAGAGTATTTTTTAACTCTCAAAACAATCTAAATGCATAAACATCAAATGTCTTCATATCAGACGAAAGCTGAAACCCGCCTTACGGGTGACAGGACAGACATGCATGCAGACATTTACAGGATTGTGTTGTGCAGCATTTGCATCATGGAAGGAGATTTGGAGACACGACGGTCTAATAGCAGTCTTTGCAGTCACATCGGTGAATTCTTTCCCCACACAAACACGGAGGCTCACACAGTCGCTTTTGAGGAGAGCGAGTCAGTATAACGTAGGAGCAGGAAAACCTGATAACGCTTGACTGTGCAGCTCCATAAATAACTCATGGGTGGCTTTGAGGGCTTTTCTTATTCAGCTGCTGAAAGGCTTCATTTACAGCATCCACAACATCAAATTGATTACAGATCTGTCTCTACTTAGGTCACATGTGCCAGCAATAAATATTACAGAGATAGCCTCAACATAGTGATGTTCATGAGTGTAGATACCAAATAAAATATGCAGATAATGTGTATTACATTACACATGAACCCTGTTAAAGTTTAATAAAATTAAGGATCCAGACAGTTCATGTGGACTGTAAATAATGTTGTGTTATTTTTCTTCTCCTCTCTCCAGGAGCACTCATGATTTGGTGGCTATGGATGGGTGGTTGTATGCTGTGGGAGGCAACGATGGCAGCTCCAGTCTTAACTCCATTGAAAAGTACAGCCCACGCAGCAACAAATGGGTGGCGGCCTCCTGCATGTTCACACGGCGCAGCAGCGTGGGCGTAGCGGTGCTGGAGCTCCTGAACTTCCCACCACCTTCCTCACCCACCCTCTCGGTTTCCTCCACCAGCCTTTGACACGGGGTCACCGTTTACCTGAGCTCAGCCTCTGCTGCTACAGCCCAGACCAGCTCTGGGAAGAGGCGCAACTGCTCGGTTTGAGGTGTGGAGGAGGACGAACCCCGCGGAGTAGGCAGGTAAATGTACAGAAGGGAGGGAAACGGGAAGGCTGAGATTGGCCTCGATAGTGCACTTCAGAGTTAGGAATAAAAAAAACATTGCTGGATCTGAGTGTTTTTTAAAAGTTTATTTAAATATTTTAAGATCTTCATTTGCAGATTTACTGTTTTATCTTATTTTATTTTATCAGCTAACCGGGAAGATGATTCTTTAAAAATTCACTAGAAGAAGAAATAAATAAATTACCTTCACAAACGATCATAAAGTTATAAAATCAACAAACTAAAAGTCAGTTATTTGCACAACATTTATTTAAAGAGTTATCTTTTGGTCTCATTCTGGTTAATTCTGAACTGAACTGGTTCTGGTCCGGATGGGTCCACTGTACACCAACTTCCATTCCCTTCTATACTTGCTTATGGAAATAGTTCTGTGAACATTTTGTGCCCACCACGATAAGTGTTTGACACACACGTGGTGAACTGTTGCAGGCATCGGGTAATTCTGTAATGTGTTGTAATTGTTTTTGGTCAGATGTTGTAGTTCTCTGCAAGGCTTTACTTTATAATCAGGTGTTTATTTTATTTTTTGCAATAATTTGTTTAAAAGAACAAAACCATGAATGATTTAATGTTTGGAGTGTAGAGTTTTAGTGACTTTCCCATGCATGTTTACACATCAGCGCTGGCTCCCTAAACAAGACGAGACATGTTGTAGTGCTGCTATGCTGCAGTAGGTGGCAGTAGCGATTCACGCTCCTCACAGCAGAAAAGCATGGACACCAACGAGATGAGCTCTTAGAGCTGTACATAAGTTAAGCTTTTTATATGAAACAAAGAATTAAGATCTATATGTATTTATAAAATCTAATATATTCTGTTTTAAAGATGCTTATTGAAAAGAACAGAATCCCAGCAATGCCTATTTAAGAGTGTTTTGATATATTTATTTAGAAGCGTGGCGTGCATCTCGTTAGTGGAAAGGACAAAAAGAATGTTTTAGCTTGAGAGACATTTGTGTGCATTTGGAGTTTAGGAAGACTGCATGCTGCATAGTTATATGCAGCATTTCATTTGCATTTCTCATTGTTTCTTCACTGCCGTGAGCATGATCACATGACACTGTACCTAAAAGTAGGTCTTGTATCTGTAAAAAAAAACTCTTTAGTCACCTGTAAACCTGTTGGCCATTCAATGAAAAAAAACTGTCTTAAAACTTTCATCAAAATTATGGTCAGAAATAAAATGAAATCCATGTAATGTTTTTGAAGGATGGCTGCAGAAGTAGTTTCATTTCAAATAACTAACCCCCGATACTAACGAGTTGTATAACCGACCTTGGGCCATGCCATACTGCTCAGGTTTTTTCACATTATTGAAAAGCTAAGATGACCTATAGCTCGTGTAATTAACCGTAGTTATAATGGCATTCTGTGATTCGACGAAGTCGCCAGTGAACTTGCTTTGTCTAAAATAAACCATCATTTTGGATCATTTGATCCAGTTAGAAGTCGTATTGTGAGTTCAGTTCATGTGTAGTGCAGTGATACCATTCCAAACTTCTAAGAAGTTGTGTTTTTTCCCTTATTTTGAAGGATTTTTTTTAAAATGAAACTACCTTATGTTACATTTATGTGCAAAGAGGGGTGTGTCTGATGGCCTTATAGAAAATCTAATATTCTGTAAAGTTAAGTGGGTGAGGGATAGATTTTACGGCAAAGATGCACAAGTTCATGCAACAGAATGAATTGTACATATAGCTCAGTTTTGCTTAATTTAATTTGTGCAATTTTGATGTGGTTGTTGTAGCCATTTTCAGTTTGTGGTTGATGTTGTGATATGTGTTTATTTATGTTTATTTACAGCAGATGTGAAATGTTGAATTTTGCACTATTGCAGAATGGAGCAATACCTTCCACTTTAAAATGAAATAAAGATGTTTTCAGGTGTGACTCTTCTCTCCGTGTGCTTGAATAAACATGAAGGTTGGAGGCAATAATCTGAAGGAACATGATGAAAGTGAAAGCAGCCGTTTTTTATCCGTGCATTTCTTACGTGCACTGGAAAAGGGACACACACACACACACACACACACACACACACACACACACACACACACACACGCACACTAAAAGTTGTGTTGCAAACATGTCGTTGCTAGGCTCTCTACACATTTCTTCCGTACCTCTTCAGTGTGCTCCTGTTTCACAGTGATTTAAACTGACAGCTGAACACTCTCACTTTACTCTTGTTGACCTCAGACACATGGCATTCACACCTGTGGTTGGCCCTACACACACACACACACACACACACTACTGATCTCAAACAAAATGCACAATGTATGCCTTCAAGATTGAATAAATAAAAATAAATGTACAACTGCACATATGTTTGCAAAAAACTAGCAAATTTGAACTGGTGAAAATAATCTACTAGTACGTTCCAGTAATGGCAAAAATCGTTAGTAAAATTAGAATACGTTTAAGTTCAAGGTTCAGGTGCTAAATGCTTCCCCACTTGCAAATTTTTTGCATATTTTCAATCATGAAATGCAGCAAAAAGGGAGCTAATGAGCTATGCTCCTTTTATCATCTCCACAACTGCTCCTAGTGTGTAAACTTGAAAAATCAGATCATGTTGCAAAGGCAGAGCAAACTTCCTTTCTGTTTCCATCTCACAAGAAACAACATGGGTTGTCTTTTCAAAATAAGACTGAAATGTTAATTTATTATGTTGCGTTTTGCAGAGTCTGAGTCTGTTAAGGACAAGGTAGGCGTGTCTCTACCTGCTGCCCCACCCTCACTTCTTCTTTAGCAGACTAAAGTTCACGGGCAAGAAAACGAGTGCAGTCAAGTATTTTTGACTGGTGACCACAATCCAAAAGGTGCTGTACTTTAAATTCACGTAACCCACTAGTTCACGTTATGGTGATGCTGATGGTGAACTTATGTTTGGAATGTGATTATCAAGGATCGATCATGCTCTAATATATAAAAAGTATTTTCACCTTAATTTATGTTGTATCTATCTGTTTAACCCTCCCGCTGTCCTAATGGGTATGACCCCGCAAGGAAAGTTGACCATTGAGCAGGATTGATGGTTTGAGGTCCACGTGGCAGGGGTGAGGTGGTGCTCACTCCTCACCCTTGCCACATGGACCCAAGGGGATAAACCATCAACCCTGCTCAGTAGTCAACTTTCCTTGTGGGGTCATACCCATTAGGACAGTGGGAGGGTTAATGACCAAATCTTAATAGTCTGAAATGTAATGTAACGTGATGAAGGAGCTATTCCTCCGAAGGTTATTTAACCTCTCTCCACAGATGCCTCTGACACAGTACTAGGCTGCATGAGACTGCCTCAAGGTCATGCGTTCCCTTCTAAAACTGTTTTCTTTCCAGTTCAAGGGAAGATTGAAGAAAGAACTTTTTCCTTTTAATAAATCAAAGAACTCTTTTTTTAATTAAGCTAATCAAACAAAGTGTTAGTCAATAATACAATGTTGACCGATCTGTGAAACGACAATGTTATGATTAATATAACCCAATGGTCCGTAAGATTGATTTCATATTTACTATGGAATCTTATGTCTCACGGATCCTTAATTAGATGTAAATTAACTTCTTTTACAGTAACAAATCGAGCAAAAATCATAAATATATTAAAACTTAGAAAAAGTAATTACTGTAATTAAACTTGTTCCTGTCCCTTTTTCATTGTAACTTTGGGCTTGTTAATACTTTCCTGGTGCTTGTATTTTTAGTCAGATACGGTCTTAGTTTCCTCATACTTCTTGCTTTTGCCAAAATTCCTCTTTTATGTCCGTAAGTTTGTTTCCTTGTCAGTTATGTTGTTTTTTCCATCTTGCTGCAAGTATTTCCTGATCAATGTTAAATGAGAATTATTTATTCTTATTTCCATACATTATGTGTTTGTGAAGTTTTTTTGACAATTATTTTAGCATTTTTAGATGTTTTGAGGATTTTTAGTTTTGAAACACCTTCAACCCTAATATAAAAAGGTCTGGAGTGATGGGATGCATCTGTGTGCCAAGTTTTATTTGTGTTGTTTTTTCGTGTAGTTTTCTTTGCTGAGGTTTTATGTTCATCTGATGTTCTGATTTCCATAGATGTACACAACAAAATCATTTCCTTAGATCAAATACAATTTTCCATTAAAGACCTTGTATGTTTATGTCTATCGTTTTTCACCTCTTTTTTTAAAGACTGGTGTTTCTTTGTTTATAATGATCTACGAGTGAGAGAAGCTGAGATTATAAACTGATTCTAATACTGACTGATCTTGCTTTCAAAGGAGGGCCGTGGTCTAATTAAAGTTTCTTTATGGTTGTTCTCCGTGAGAACTCTAGCACATCAGGTTCTCAGTTGGACACCTGATGTTTAGGACCTCATACCCAAACACCACTTTAGTGGCCCGAGGTGTCACTTTAGCACCGGTGCAGTCACCCGCTGAGTCTGGAAAAACACAAATGAGTGATTTTTTTTTTTTTGGAGATCCAAAGTTCAACCACACACACACACACACACACACACACACACACACACACACACACACACACACACACACACACACACACACACACACACACACACACACACACATTGAGGGACTGTGAAGTTTGATTTTGTCCTTTTTGTCTTTCTTTCATTAAGTAATGTGAAAAGTTGGAATATTATCAGTTATATGAAAATATGTTTAAATCATAAAAAACACGTTAGCATATATGTTTGCAATAACCCACCACCATCATTATACAAGTTTAGCTTCTTGTGATTAAAATTGGTAATTAGTCTTGAATAAAATATATTTATACAAATTTTAAAACACTAAAGAAAAAATGTTTCTGGAGTAAACTAACGTCTTTGCCTAACTCTGATTCATGGTGTATTTTTGTTTTAGCATCGTTGCACCTTGAGACGTCTCCTGTGCAATAGATGGTGCATATCTCAGAAGGAAATAAAGTTAATTAAGATGGAAAAGTGGAAACCTGAAACTGGGTCGACCTCTGAGGTGTTTTTACAGCAAGCTGACAGAGAGTGAGTCACTTTTCCAGACATTTGTTTTCTACGGGAATGATAGGTGCTTTTTGTAGCTTCAACAATTTTCATGAATTTCCAAATAATTTCTTTATCAACAAAAAATGGTTTCTGAAAAAGCTTAAAACTTAGTTATAAAGCTAAAATAAAAATCATTTTATATTTCATAGTCAGAAAAGTATGTCTCTTTTCTGGCTGATGAATGTGTTTTAAATGACTGCATAAAACACTGAATCCTACATTTTTGTAAATTAAGTTAAAAAAGTGTCCAAATAAGATTTATTACACAATACAATAATTGTGGATGCTAATTTTTGCATCCTCCTGCTCTATATCTGGAACGGCAGCTCAACAGAGCTGGAATTTGGTACCTTTAGGTAGTCATTCTGAGGCTTTGCAAACTTTCAGTATATTCTGTCTTCTGTTACTTTTTAATTTTTTACCTTTAACTTACCACATCTTCTTAATCGTGTAATATTAAATTTAATTCAGTTTATTTATGTCGCGCCAAATCACGACAAGAGTCGTCTCTAGGCACTTCACATAGTAAACATTCCACTACAGGTCAGTTCATTAAGCCAATCAGTAAAAAGTTTCCTATGTAAGGAACCCAGCAAATTGCATCAAGTCACTGACTAGTGTCAGTGACTTTACAGCAATCCTCATACTAAGCAAGCATTTAGCGACAGTGGAGAGGAAAACTCCCTTTTAACAGGAAGAAACCTCCAGAGGATCCTGTCTCAGTATAAGCAGCCATCCGCCACCACAGCTCAGCAGAACGCCAGTGTAGCTTCTTCTGGGGAGAAAAACACTTAGAGAGAAAATAATAGAGAAAGGTAACAGCTGAAGTAACAGGAAATAATGCAAATAGAGAGTAGTGGTAGAAGAAAGTAGCAGAATGTAGAATGTAGATTTTTTTTACATCACAATTTTTATTTTCTCAATTTTATTAAATTTTTAATCATTTAAAAAAATCTTTAAATTTTTTTTGTGAATTGTCTCATGATTTTTATCTTTAGAGGTGCTACATAAAATATTGTTTCTTCTTCCTCCTCTTCTTTTCCAGCTGTTTAGCCTATAGCAGCACAACTAAAGAGATAACTAGGATGGAGGCATGCGGGAGGCAGGGCCAGGGAGCACAGTCTTTACAGACTGTATTAATAAAATCTTCTCTGAAAAAAGTGTCTAAGATGTGAGAAAATGAAACATTAGTCTATTTCAAATAGTTTCACGTAAAACAGCAGTATGATCCCCCCCCCCCCCCCCCCCATTTTAATAAGGGAAACAGGTTTTCTGACATTGAATAAAAAATACCTCAATTTGTCAAATAAGGTCTCAAATGTCACCTACTTGACTAAAACAGCTCTACAAGGTGATGACTGTTGATGCCTCAGGTGTATCAATTTCAGCAGCCAACAGGTCGAGCAGGTTGGATCAACTGAAAAACCGCAGCACACATTTCATGTTATGACAGGAGAGCAGCTCACTACAAGACAATGACCTCATAAATGAGCAAAGCAAACATGAGTGTTGGACTTGACTGATACCACCATGTGTCAGTATCTGTTTAAAACGATCAGCTCAGGAAAATGACATATTTTCTAAAGTGAGTCAATTTAGAAAAGTTAGATCTGTTTTTAGGGAAGTAAAAAGGCAGATTTTAAGCTCAGTGATGAATTAATCTAAACTGCTTCCAAAAGTAGAGAACAACAGTCTGATTTATAAAGAAAACGTCTTACTAAAAACCTTGTTTTTAAATTATTTGGCTTTAAAACCTTTAGGTTGTGTGTATTTTACTCAGAAACAACCTCCTGTCATTTAAATAAGGCAAGTTTGCACACACTAAGACAATGTTGACACATCAGCAGTGTCTTCTTTTAATATTTAACAAAACTATCTAATCTATATGTCATAATCTGTTAGAACCAGATGTAATCTGATCCATTTGCATCCTGTGATTAAATATAACAATAATGTGTTTATTTTTGTATATATGTGCTGTAATTAACCTATTGAAAGATAAACAATAGGGAGGCATGATGAAACATTAAACTCCCCAGATACTGAGTTTCAAAATGACACGTCTGTGATGAAGGCCAGTAATAAATAGAAAACCCAAGTGTGGATGTATTTTCATGTCTGGACATGCCAGTGGTAAGTCCCTGTCCTCCCAGTGATTGGCGTCCACCACAGCGACCCCTAATAGAGCTCCATTTGGCCCCTGAGAGGTGTGAAGTGGTACACTTCTCCCCAGCCCTGTCCCACCTTTGTTGTGTGGATTGATTTAGCACACAGGAGCAGCTCTTGGTGAGTGTGAATCCCACAGCTTTATTCACCACACAGACAGACTGTGACGCTGTCCTGGACTCCGCCCCCCTTTTACGCAGACAAACTCAGACTCCTTTGCACCACTCACCCAACCCAGTCCTCAGTACACGTCTGACTTCTGCAGGGAGCACAGGGCACAAACTCATCCATCACAGAGCCGGATTACAGTTTTTCCTAGAGTGGAGAGACCAGAGCAACATGGGGAGCAGCAACTCATGTGTCCCCCAGCACAACTTTGCACTCTCCAGCAAGAGTTTCATCCGCAGAAACAGGTAGGAAAAGTTGATCTAATCTAAGTTTGTGTCAGTGTGTACTCAGAGCACATGTCATGTCCTTGG
This sequence comes from Nothobranchius furzeri, assembly GCF_043380555.1. Classification (NCBI taxonomy): domain Eukaryota; kingdom Metazoa; phylum Chordata; class Actinopteri; order Cyprinodontiformes; family Nothobranchiidae; genus Nothobranchius; species Nothobranchius furzeri. The sequence continues at coordinate 28,955,727 of NC_091755.1, forward strand.
CTGCTCTTTGTTATTTTAGACTCTTGTATTTCAGCTGGAAGGAATTCCTGGTATTTCTGAGGATTTTATGAAAGGGATCCTAATCAGGATCGCCCTTGGTTTGTGCTGGACCCAACAGACAGCCATCATTGATCAGTTCTACTGTTATCTCCTGTTTTACTCCTCGTCCAACTGTCAGTAAATATAGTTAATCTAAAACAAAAGGTAAAACTTCACCCCATTTGTTATCATGTTAACTCATGGGACATTATTAAAAGATAAAAGTCATAGCTTTTTTTCTAAATACATGTCTAACACTGTAACTCATACAAAGGAAATTATAAACACAAGCTGATATTTTTGAAACATTCTGTCTGATATAATTTTACCACCCAGGGTTATACGCCTGGACATGTTGGTGCCCATCTGGACTGTCACACCTGAGTCTGATTTGCCCCATCCAGCTCTAGAGCACTCATGTCCTGAAATTTAAAAGCTCACATAAAAAAATAAATAAATGAAATAAATGAATTAAGTAAACGGCTCAAACTTCAGGTTCCAAGTTGGATCAGTGTTTCAGCACAGCCGGTGTTCCTGTTGCCTGTCTTTGTATGAGGTGAGGCTCAGGTACTCCCCAAGAATGGACCTGAATGCCACAGCGATGGCTTGGAGAATGTTGGGCGTGCAAACCGACAACCTGCCTATTATCTTCCAACACACGCGTCTTTCACACAGCTGCAGTTTACATGACCGTATGTGGCTTTCATACTTTTTTCTTTTGTGCTTGAAATGAATTTAAAAATGGCACCATCCGTTCAACACACATGAATGATTACAGCTGGACTTCCTGAAAACACAGACCTTGATTCCCAGCACAAACAAAAGCCTGCGTTGTTGCACACTGAGCACGCTGGCACACACATGCACAGATAAGCAGATAAACTACAGGCTGTGACTGTAAAAAGCAACGCTTCTCGCCTTATCTCTGCAGAGAGGGGTGCTTCCTCATGAAAATGTGACAGTGGTAGTAACAGATGAGGGAGAGACAAAACAAAGAGGCAATTGAATGCTGATTTCTTTATGCATATCCTCACTATCAGAGGCCTGATTCTATCATTTCAATGGGTGTCAACAACAGAAGACAAAGGAAGAAACGGATTGATTTAAGACAATTTACAAAGCACTGGAAAAGCTTTTATTTACACGTCTATAAGAAGAAATTGGATCAGTGGTAACATATGACATTTTTCTCTGATGAGCAGCAGTCGCTTATTTCGGAGGAAGAATCCCCAGGAAGGACAGGAGAAGTCCAACAGCATCATCAACATCTTATGCACGGTCACCCCCAGGAAGGTAAGGTACTTTCTCTTAGAAAATGGAGAAAACAGGACAATCAATCCGTATGATTTAACTAACTCTGTGACCTGTTGCAGGAAATGTCTCCTAAAGACCTCCAGACCATAGAGAACACCAAATGGGACCCTCCCTTTCTTTACGACCCGACCAGCGGTTGGAAGAAGAGCAGCATCAACGTGAAGAACTTTGGGCGGATGATTCACAGCTCCAAAGTCCGTTTCCGTTTCCTCCACTGCCAGGTGAGAGGAACACAAAAGGATGAGCACGCTCCTGTGTGCATGATGAAATATCAGGAAAGCAACTGTAAAAGAAAAACAAACACAAAGCTGTAAGGTCGTCACTGCGGTTTCTAACAACGACTGAGGTCAGGGTGACACCTCATGATCTGTGCATACCCCGATAGGTACAAATCTTTAAAAAACATTGAGAAGTAACAGGATGTTGCTGTGCAGCTTTTGAAAACATGCTGCAACCCATGTTCATTTTGACACAGTGGCTGGCTGTGAATAATCCAAGCAGTTTCCTATAAAAAGCTGAGCAGCCTGTGTTTGGGCACGCTTCCTCCTGCTGCGGTTGTGAAACATCTCCCAGCAGAGAACCTCGGGGGAGAGAGAGAGTTGCTCTGATCCCACGGGCTGATACAGGACATGCCGGCTGCTTGTGGTGGGGAGTTGCAGTGTTTCAGAGCTGCGGCACAACAGCTCTGTCAGAGAGCAGGGAGAAAAGATTGATGAAAGGAATAACGTCATGATGGCGAGAGAGAACACTGTGTTTTTAACATAAAATAAACTGCATAGAAGGTGTTTGGTCTTTTAGGGAGGAACATTTCTATGAATCATCAGATTAACTGATAAATCTGATTCCTGTTGGGGAGAATCCTGATCAGTACTCGTTAAATATTAATTCCCATTAAACCAGGACACGTTTTTTCTTAATTTCTCTACAGGATATTCATGACTGCTACCTGGATCTCTTCCAAACACACCTTCATTTTGTCTCAAACAACACCACTGGACTAACATACCAGGTACTTTCCATCCCTCCGATCCACGCTATTTTAGGAGCTCTTTCATGAGTTTTATAGGTTTCGTATCATGTAATCTTTTGTAATCCTAATTTTTGACTCGCATCCCGCCTACCAGAACTTTTATTTGGTGCACAGAAAGTATGATTAAGTTTCGTCAGCTGTCTCGTAACCTTTTAGAAGTGCCGTTAATCATCATTTCACTGCTCTCCAGAGCTCAGCTTCATGTTAAAAAGAGACAACGAAGCACCTGTGTGTTAGTCAGACTTCAGATTACCTCAAAACTAAGACAGACAGGGATACATCACTGATTTATGAGTCCTTGTCAAACTCGCTTGTTTTGTTTTTGGTGAACACAACTCTAGAGTTCAATCTTCATTTTAAACGCTAAGAGAGAGGATTGATGCGAATAAGTTCTAAATTTGTAAATATTCCCATCTTAAAAAGTGTAAATTGATTTTTTTTCCCCACAGGGGACTCTTCCACTGAAAGAGCTCACCATCTCCAACCTGCAGCAGAACTGCAACCACAGCCAACCTCAGGAATATGCCTTCCAAATAAACGGTGAGAAAAAATAAATCATGCACACAAAAACTGTGTGGGTGTTGGCGCACAGCGCTGGTATTTTATAATTGTCAGTTTTGTTTTATTGGCTCTGCTGAGTTTGTATAATCAGTCTTTCCGAATAAAAATCCAGAGTGTCTATGTCGGGGTCTGATTTAAACAGCCAAAGCTGGATGACTGTGGGCGCGGAGGCTGAATTCTCCTTCTGTAATAAGTATAAGTGTCATTGTTTTGTAGCCATTGATGGTGTGTCTAATCTGTCATTAGTTAAAGTAAAAAAAAAATCTATTAAAAATGCCACACTATTTCACGGTTTTGGCATTTCCTGCTTGTGTTATCACGTTTCAACGACCCTCTTCACCTTTTCACCTCCCGTCTGACCCAAGACCGACTAAAGCCGGGCCTCCGTCCCCTCCGGTCGGGGGGTAAACTAGCTTTTAAAAGCTTGTTAGACAACAGGTGCATCTCTGCGAACCCAGCTGTCGCATAGAAAAGCCCGGCTATCGCTCTTCGTCTCGTCAAAGAGTATAATCCATGGTACATTCAACAGATCTGGTCTGTGTCCTTTATGAATGAAAAAAAGTTTTTGATCTTTAACTTAATTGAACAAATCCCCATATTTCTTTATTAAATATTAAAAGCTTTAAACTGAATCCAGAACTGTGTACAAATAACTCCTGTTTATCTTTACATTCCCGCTGAAGTCCCTGCTGTCACAACGTTGGCCCTCATTGGTGTTCCTTTGTTGGGATTTGTGTTTGCGAGGTTCCCAGCTCTACTTTGTTAGTTTTTGGCTTCACGTTTCCTCTTTTCCTATTCAAATACGAAGTCTCATTTGCCTTTTGGGAGGCATCACTGACAGGAAGTTGAATAAAAATCTGAGTCAAATGGAAGATATGTAGTGGATGTTTCCCCTCTGAGATGAGTGGTGGTGAGTTAGATGGTGACGAAGCACACACGATTCAAGAGGATGTTCGAGAATTCCCGGAAGCTCCCACATAATCTAGATAAACGTGGTTGTAAACGTAGGTTAATAATGAATAATTGCTTTTAACAATAGCTTGTGGCCCCTGTGAACTAACTGGAGGTTTAAATGAGTTTTCATTGGCTGGATTTCTACTGAGAAAACTAAACTTTTTAAGGAGTGAAAGAATTTATAGGAATGGTTACGGGCACGGTCCCTAATGAGGATCTGGCCTGAAAAACGGAGAAGTCAACATTTGGGCTTCGGTAGATTATTAGAGTACAAAGCCATAAACTGGAATGAAATCAAATGCTGGTTATCTTTGGTATGTGTGGGACTGATGGGTGGAGGGAGATTGCAGCTCTCATCATCCCGACTCCGTCTATTCCCTCTGATCTGTTTGCTATGAGGCCGCAGGTCAGTGAGGGATCCACATCTGGTTTACTGTTCTGAACATGTGTTAGCATTTATTGCACTTGTTGCGTAACATGGTGTAAACAAATAAACTCTGTGCTAACATAACAGAAAAGATTTTTTAAAAAGACAGATAACGACTCTTTCTCTGCATGCCTTTGTAACCTTTGAACCCTGCAGGTGTCAGCTTGAATCCCATCATTGTCTACTACGGCAGCCAGGAGGAGATGGACCTGTGGTTCAGCCTGCTCACAGAAAACATCGAGGTGAACGGAGGTTCTGCTACCACGCCTGAAACCTGCACCAGAGTGAGAGTAAGTCTAATGAGAGCTGTCTAATTTCTTTTTGTGTTTGCCACACCGGGATCAATTCAAACATCTCATTTCAAAACTCGATCGCATGTTTGATTCCGCCTGGCACATTAGCCTCATTTCCAGCCGCTCCTGATAAAACAGGATGTGTGACTGTGTAAATACAGTGAGTAATGATCACTGCGTGCTTCTGCCTGAATGCTAGGGAGAGATCTGGACCACATCATAACACATATTTCTGTTCATCTGGCGGTGATACTGTCTAACTTCTGTGATCTGATGTGTATCTACAGATGAACCAGAGCAAAGGTCACATTGGAAGAGTGGACCTGAGGAAGTCTATCAACAGAGAGCCCATCTATGAGTGGGAGGGCTCTCAGCGGGACAGCTTGGGCCCCATCACCTACGTCACCAAAGTCCGACTGCAGCACCTGCCCTGTCAGGTATGACGTCACAGCTGCTTCTCTCACCACCCCCAGACCTCTTACCAAACTTTGGAAACCCACAGCGTAACAGGCTGTCACTCATAATGCTAATGTGTTTTCAAAGCCGTGGGAACTTTTTCTCACGATAAATAAAAAGCAGGATAATATCAGTGCTCTAAATCCAGGTGACTCACATGGTTTTTCACATTGTGCAATGCATTACCTCAACACAGTGCAAGGAGAGAAAAGGGTGGTGTCCATGTTTTATAGCAAATTACTCTCTTCCGGTTGTTTATCTATACAGCGTGTTTTATTCTCACGTTGCACCACAGAGTCAGAGATGCATAAACCAACTGAGTGAAATATTCAACCCCATCGAATGAAATCAAGCAAGATCCCTGTGAATGATGCCAAAACAAGCCGTTAATCAACACTGTAATCATGACATGCCTTTGCAGGGATATCTGTTAATTCTTTATGAGAAGCAGCGGCATATCTATTGATGTGATTTAGTGCCTTGGGCGTGTGAGAGGCATTCGCTCGGCTCACACAGCGACTCAACTCACCTCACGGCTGGAATGTCAGCTGTCTGTTCAGACACACCCCACAAGAGAGAAGAAACATAAACTCTGGATCTGCTGCACCTTCAAAAGTCTCACAAACTGGTTCGACCTCTGCGGGGTTTAAAGCGTGCCTCTCAACGCAGAATTAAAAGATAAATCCTGTGCTTTTTTAAAAACTCGCTCCGGGTCTCATGGTTCACTCTGTGCCTTGTCTTGTGGTTTTATCTTTCCCTGAAGTTATCAGGGCTCACTTTCTTTTCCATGAAAGGTACTTAGGTACCGTTTATCTTTGGAGTTGGCCTCAGAGTAAAAACAACTGATAACAGTGTTCAGGTTGAGAAACACTTTTAGAAAACTGGAATTACGTGTACTTTAGAGTTTTATACTTGATAATAAAAATAAAAAAAATCACAGAATGGTGTGTTATCTAAAACGTGTACATGCTGTCATCATCTTACATGTTCAGGAGAAGAGTGACAGATTGCTGGTGATGTACCCATCCACCCTGATCATCCTATCAGAGGAAAGCGACAGGCTCTTCTATAAGGTGCAGCAGACCGTCCTTTACTGTCAAACCTGGATTATGTGAGTAGTATTAAAGATTTACTCTGATTACAGGGCAAACTTCCACTCAACATGATTACCGTCACCACTCCCTGTCAGGACGTCAAGCCCAACACCTTTAAGATTGAAGGTAAGAACAGTGAATCACGTTTTCTTCTGAAAACACTCAATAAGAAGCACACACTCCCAAGTGCCTTTGAGTGACCTCCCTCTTGGAACTGCTGCCGTCATAGAACGAAGCCCCTCTATGAATGGGAGGGTTTTATCCTTACTAAAGCACATTCCAGCGAGCAAGCAGACCAAATGACACCCTTTGTTTACCCCCCCCCCCCCCAGGCAAAATGATCAACCCCATAGTGGTGTCCTGTCTGGATAGGACCGAGTTCTGTGACTGGATCCAGCATTTCAAAGCTGCTGACGTGCCTGTTGTCAGCCCCCCGCCCCCGGTGTATGACATCATCTACACCCCTACGAACACAGAGGTGAGGGCTGTTCCCTTTTACTTTCACCGCGTAAGTGTGATGATGTCACTGTTCACAGCTGTTGATGATTTACAAAAGGATGGTCCCGTCCCCCCCCCCTTTGATCTTAGCCTGCACGACGCCCTGCAACAGTCTGCTCATGTACATGAAGCCGGTGTTTGTTAGAATGAATCCCTGAACGTGCAGCCCGTCACACTTCACACCTACACTCCAACTCAGCTCTGTGACTACCACCTTTACTGGTTTAGAGCCTAAACAGCACCCCTTCTTTCTGCAGACATTTGACACACAACACTGAAATGAGAAGAAGGTGTTTCCGTCTCTTGGGTGTCTTGTGTGAAATGAACTATAGATATGCTTTACATGTACGTGCCAATTATGTCGTATAGGAGTAAATGAATCGTATACCCAAAGGTATGTGTCATCTGTGAACCTAAATCCAGTCTGGGTCATATTTAATCCGAGGCACCAAGGATCTCAGTTGAACTTTTCTGGCCTTTCCTCGTTTGTCAGAATTTCATCAAAACCTCCAAAAGACAAACTTGGAAAAGTTCTGCTGGCATTTTAAAGCCTCTTTCCAAAAAACTGAATATTCTATTGTGTTATTCCGTTTCCAGGCACCAAAGTTCGACAGGTGGAGCGGAAACAGCCAAGGGCGAGTGGAGTCTCTTAAGTACAGCCAGTCATCAAGTGGACACGGGTCCCAAAACCTTCAGCTGCCTGCCCATGAAGGAAACATTTTGTCCCCGGGATACGCTGAACCTCTCTGTGTGAGTCAGCCGTGAGCTTCTGTTTAATAATCCCGACTCGATAAGGTTAACGAAACAGTCGGTGAAATCTTTCCACAGCATTAAAACACCTTCTGGTTTCTGCACGGAGATCGTTTTAATGGAAATCAGCAACACCTCTCTCTAAGTGTTAATTATTAAGCAAGGACTGGAGAACAAAGTGCTCCAGTTACGTGCTCAGATGGTGAACGAATACACAAAACAAACAAGATAAGTCTGGATGTGATGCGGGGTTGGATCTCTTTATGAAGCACTCGTCATTATCAGGAGTTTTTGCTGAACTCCTCCAGGAGAGGAGCGCTGAAGCTGCCATCCAATTAGCTTAAAGAGAGAGCTGAGTGCCCCGATAAAACGATGCTGGTGGGAAACTTGTGACCCTCCCACTTAATCTGATGGAGATCCTTTTCTCTCACTTCCAGATGACTTTGTTTACTGAAAACAGAGGAGGTGCTTAAAACCCAAAGATGAAGAGTCCAGTGTGTAATTGCTGCTCGGCTGACTTTAGTTTGTGATTTTTTTTTGCACCTGCAGTACAATTCCAGCCGTCCCTCCTCGACTGAGACCGCTCGGCTGGACAGCAGAACCAGCAGCGTGTCCTCCCACACCAGGCCTGAGCGTGACCACAGGCCTTTGTCGCTGCGCTACTCCTCGCCTCTGCACAGCTCCTCCTACCTCCAACCTGCAGAGAGCTCTCAGATCTACAGCAAACCATACTCCGGACCGCAACACGCCAGTTCTCAGCGCCCGGAGAAAGCCCCACTCGTCAAGGTAATTCAGTCTGGCATATAACTTGATAACCAAATATTCCCTGTGAGACTATATGCCATGTGTGCAGTAACTGAAATAGAAACACCGAGCAGCAGGCTAAGAGGGCTGCTCTTCTTTATGGTGCCAACAGATGGGGAAAGGTCGGCATTTGTGCAAACAGGAGTTGAGAGATCAATTTACTTAATGATGCATAGAAATAAATGTTTATTATGATTCATAAGCAAAGTGTAACCCAGTCTGAGAGAAGTATTCTGATCAGAGTGTATTACTCTCCTGTTCCTGATAACAGTAAACCTTTGTTTATTCCACTTCTGGACTAATTCTAATAAGAAAAACTCTTGATCTTGTCTCAATCCTTTACTTTCAGTCTAACAGCTGGAGCACGCCACAGACATCCCTAAACTACCCTCCGAACGCCACGCAGCGTCACTCAGACATGTGCGCCCCGCGGCAGCCGCTGTCACCTCTGTATGACGAGCCCTGCAGCCCAGAAGTCTACTCCCTGGATGAGGCCAGGCCACTGGTAAGTGGGTCAAAGATACTGGATCCAGTGTTTCAGTTTACAGCTGCACAGCTCTCCTGATATCAAACAAGAGTACACACACACACACACACACACACACAGACACACACACACACACACACACACACACACACACACACACACACACACACACACACACACACACACACACACACACACACACACACACAAACACACACACACACACACACACACACACACACACACACACACACACACACACACACACACACACACACACACATTATTTATGATGGAATTGGGTTCTCTGAGGATTTTAACCCTTTTGGAAATGCTACACACACACACACACACACACACACACACACACACACACACATTATTTATGATGGAATTGGGTTCTCTGAGGATTTTAACCCTTTTGGAAATGCTACACACACACACACACACACACACACACACACACACACACACACACACACACATTATTTATGATGGAATTGGGTTCTCTGAGGATTTTAACCCTTTTGGAAATGCTAACTGAAGTTCAACGTGTATTAAAAGTAGGTGGAACTTTGAAGTGTTTAGAAAACAGGTGACTAAAACATAAAGTATTTTGTTTTTTAGCACCAGAGCTGGAACGAACCAATGCAGCACCGACCCCACCACCAGGACACGCAGCTCCTTCCTTCCTCCTTCAAACTGCAGACCCCGCCGCTGGGCAGACGCTGCAGGAGAAGCCTGGTCCTGACCAACTCCCACGCAAAGGCCCCGGGTCCCGACCCGGAATCCTCTCAGAGCCAACCGGGGCAGAGAGCCGAGGCCGTGTCCAGGCTGAAACTGCTACCTGTACCCGGCCAAGTTCAAGAGCAGGTGAGAAGCACCGAGATCCACCTCTCCCAGGGCACTCCAGTTTCTGGAATGCTGCAGAACAAAGTCAAGTAGTGAAGTAAGTGTGTGTACTCACACTGAAGGCGATATTTAAACAGATGCCGCAGATGAAATACATACTTTAGGGAGAGTAGAATGTTTGTTGTAGCTCATCGCAGGAAGTGACTCTCTGTTTTCTCATCTGCCGACAGATCCCTCTCCCGTCGAGCTGCGCAAGGAGCGCCTCTCAGATGCCTTATAGTTACTCCCCTGGTAAGTGCTGAAGACACAAACACTGATCTGATTCCTTCAGGTGCTTCAGCGGGAACTCAAGGATGTCGCTGTGAAATAAGTTTAAATCAACAGTTAAAGTGACAATTAATTGTCTTTTGTTCAAATCTATAACAGCGATGTGTCATAATTCACAACAAGCTTTAAGTATGGAAGCCTGCTTGTCCACCAACGACACAGAACATTACTCTAGTAAACATTACATTTAACACTCAGTGCACTTGGATTAGATTGCTTAAGCATTTGAATCTGTCGGCAGGTAAAGGTGCGTGAAGTTGGCTGCTGAAATGCTGCTTAGAGCAGCTCAGAGTTGTCTACAGGAAATAAATTACTGTAAGAAAACACGAGTCAGAAAGGAAACACGCCTCTATTGTGACTGACAGCTCAACACAGGACGGCTCACTGCAGAGAAAGACTTGAACATGCTCCCGCTATGTGGTTTCATTCCTCAGCTTTTATCCTCCGACGCTGTTAGGAATGTTAAACGATGAAAGTGTAGCAGCAGTGGCATGCTACTCTACAGGTTTTACAGTAAAGCTCTGCGTCCAAGTTCGAAGAATCTGGGCAAAGTTTAAGTTTACAACTAAATCTTCTCTCACTCCCGCAGATCGCCACTCATACCTGGAACCCACAGATCCAGATGACCAGGAAATGGACTATGACAACATTTGGGAGTACGACGGTGAGACTGGAATGATTCAGCCGCTCTCTGGAATTTCAACACACTGGACAGGATCAGACTTTGGGGCCCGAGGCCTTGGTCCCATGACGACTCAGCAGAGATGGTCATGAAACAAAACAAAAGCCTGGTGCTCGTCTGGACGTGTGCAAACACCAGATCGCTATCAGAGGGATAATAAAAGCTTACAATCCCAGCCTGAGTTTCGCCTAGAGAGTACAGAATGAAGCAACAAATGACAGGAAGTGCTCGATCAGATGGTAGACTGTGACGGATTCAGTTGTGTATTTATTATGTAACATTTAAGAGAAGACAAGAGAGTGTGTTACAAATTATGTAGCTCTAATATTATTTTATTTACTGCACTATCACTGGGCAACATGCAGGAGCTCCAAGGTTTTCAAACGAGCTTTAAGTTATGTATATATAATTATTTTTCTAAATCAAGAAACAAAAACATTCCACTGGAACTTATTTTACAAAATAATATGTTTATATTTGTGTAAATGTTGTACATTTGTTATTTAATTATGCAATATTGCCAAAGCAGGTAGTTGTAGCTTTAACTGATTTTGTAAGAGGTGCTGATGTCAGAATTTTCCAGCACTTCACTGATACCTGTGTGGCTTTTTATGTTTGTTTGATGCATTTTTTATTAATATTTTAAATAAAATATACCCAAAGTTTATGTCCCTACGTTCTGAAGACATTTTTTCTAAACTTAAAAAACATATAAGTTTTTGCATACTTTAAAAACAAAGACAGATTAAAGGAAAACAGCCAAATGGTATATTCATAAATGTAGATATGCTAAACAAAAACTATTGCTCTCATGTTTTAAAGTTAGGTCAAACAATATATTATAACTGTTAATGTGAACCCATTAAGAATTTTTATTCATGTGCTCTCCTTAAAGAATGAATGTGTTTTGATTTTACAATAAATGTGTAAACTAAAGAAATAAAAATTAAACATACTATACATAAAATAACCATTAACTAATTGAAATGCAGTGATTTTAACTGTTTCGTTGTGTATAAATAAACATTAATGTAGTTCATTCTAATCGGTCATTTGACTTGTTGGTGGAAGATATCATATATATTACTAGATGCCTCGCCCGCGCACGTCATTTGGAATTCTAGGATGTCCAAGGAAGGTCCCATCTTTCTCGTCCCTGATTGGCTAGAAAAGCTCTACTACGATTGGCTATTTCATTTTACAGCAAACTGGCTGTCCTCGCTTTGTCCTTCTGCCACCAGCAGAAAGATGTTTTGGAGAGTTTAGTAACGAAATTGTGGACTTAGCGCTACAGTAAACATTCTGTCCTGGTTTGCACAATATTTTATGTTGCATAAAAATGTAAAACGTAAAATGTGAATTTTAAATCTCGTTACATTTATCAAACTGTTGGACTTACTTTATATCTCATGGCTCTGAAGTATTAGAGTACATAGGATAAACATATGTGCCTTACCTGGGTACATATAATAAAACTGCCCTATTCTGCCACGCTATGTGCATCAGGTCTGTTTCTTCTCTAGAATAATGAAAACTGGTGAAAAATAGGTCTAAATCATAATCAGCAGCTTTAACTTGATTTTTGATTAAATGATATACATTTAATCTGATGACAGATGTGCTCTAACTTGTAAACAGCCGTAACTTATTAAAGCAGGATAGCCTAATAATGAAGTAACAAGATAACCCCAAACAGAGCCAAATAGATATAGTCAGTCTACGGTGTGATAAAATGCTACAAGAATTATTAGAAGTTCACATTTGATGTTTTTCAGGTTCTTTTATGAAAGAAACGGAACTTGGTTTGTTGCTAAACAGGAAAGGATGTTTATTATAGCGATGAGTTCACATTTTATTCAAAAAATCCTCAAGATCTGGCTGTAAACATAAAAACGTGCAGCGAGGGAAAACTGTTTCCTAAATACAAAATAGCCACGCGTAGATCATTTCTAGCCAATCAGAGACGAGAAAGGTGGGACCTTCCTTGGACATCCTAGAATTCCAAATAACGCGACCCTGACGTCCGTACGCGGCGGACATCTTACTTCGGTCAACTTTGGTTAGCTGCCGCCATCTAACACTGTTGTTTAGTGGTGCATACACTATTTAAATTTCAACCGATTTTCATACGGTTTTATTTTTTTAGGAACTGTAGAGACGTGGCTATGAAATATCAGTTTTGGCAGGAAACTCACCTTATTTCAATTCACTTTCCAGCCGTTTTCCCCTATCCTGTCAATTTCCCAGACTTACCGTTTTAATGTCAACAAGATCTGCTTCTGATGAACTAGCTGTAGTTTGTAAACTGAGGTCAACTTATATAAGTTTTAAGATACCTTATAACTTACCATACCAACTTATCAATAAAAACTCAAATACCTGATTTAATTTACTGAAAATAATAAAACTAAAAAAATAATACACAGAAGCAGCAAACAAAATTTAAAGTCAAAACACCCAGTCCAAAAAAACAAAACAACTCTAGATCCTCAATGACTGAGAAAATATTTTATAAAAAGACAAAAGATATACAGAATATATTTTATTTACTTTGACTTTAATATTTGCAAGTAATATGAACCTACTTGCTTTGGCAAGTTATAATAATTAATATTCATTTCCACTTTCAGCCTGCAACCCATTTAAAAAGAAAGTATGAGAAAACTGGGATAATTGTGAGTTAAAGGGCTAAACACATCAAAAATTAAAGAGTAAATAAATGACAGACTGACAGTTATGAAAAACTTGTTTATTACAGATTATACATATTTTGATTATAAAAATAACAGATCTACAGACAGATACTAAAGCATTGTTATTTCCAACCGACCTTTGAAAAGGACAGCTTTTGTGAGCTTCTGTCTCACGCTGTGTAACGAAATGAAATGACTGTTTTCCACCAAAAGTCATTTGCCCCCTCTCCTCTGACACAGAACTAGTTTACATGAGATATTGCCTCAAGGTCTCATGCATTTGCTATAAACTGCTTTCTTACCAGCTCAAGAGAAGAATGAAGGAAGGACCCTCTCCTTTTAATAAATCAAAGAACTCTATTTTTAATAAAGCTAATCAAACAAAGTGTTAGTCAATAATAAGATGTGACCAATCTGTGAAATCAAAATATTAATTACTTTATTATAATCCTATAGAATATAATAAGTAATATGACTTTTAATGTTTCCACTAGGACTGATCTCACGTAGCGTTAAGAGACGACACATTGCTTTTACTGATCCTATCAGAATCTGCCAGATCTGACGGAGGCGTGGTTTTGGAGGTGCTTGATAAATCTGTCATCTTTTCATTCGACCATAAACCAAAACATCCGAAATATAAAACTATGCCCACGTCAACTTTAACGCCAGTTCAAAACGTTCTAGAGAAGTTGTCGGAGTGGCCAATCCGTAACTTTCCTCTTCAGCCAAAAGAACCAATGACAAGCTTGATCAAATCTGTTGCTGTTCCACCTGCTGCAACGGTTCCTTTCAGAATAAAAGCTGAACCATCGAGACCCAGTTTTGGGTCTCGCTAGATGCCAACAAAACTGTCGTGACCCGGAAGTATCTCAAAGACTGGTCTGGTCGGCAACCGCTGCTTTTCCTACCGGCTTCGGTTCCAGAAAGGGTCCAGCTGGACCTCGACATTCCTGATCTAACGGGGACTTCCAAAAGGGTATGTAGGCGACAGAATGGCGTTGAATGTGTTTATGAATCTCCTAACCAAAGCTTAGCTCAAAGACATCACCTTCATTCCCACCAGAACTAATCGTTTCTTTGGATTTGCTGGTTCTGACCAACATTCCACACTACACCATTCTCCGTCTCATTCACCTTAGTTACACCATACATTTAGTGTTAAAGTTAGTCTAGTTTAACTTGTTTAGTAATAAATCTTTAAACTTTTAAACTTGACTCTCTCTTCTGTTGTCTGAGTTAATATGAAGCTGTTACCTAATCCCTGCAATAAAAAATTCCAATCTTCTGGTTAAACAGTACCCACAGATCCATAAGGGTGATTTCATATTTACTATGGAATATTATGTCTTATGGCTCATTAAATAACATGTAAATTAAACTATTACAGCTGTCAGACTGAAAGCTAAGAGTTGCTAGTCTTGCAATGTGGTGCACCCTCAGCTTAAAAAACAAGGAGACAATAGATGTCAACAGTGTATGGGAGTGAGACTCAGTTCCGTACTGTGTCTCACTGATGTGCTCCCCAAGCATAAAGACATCCTTTGACCTGATCCGCTTACGCACAATGTAGATGACCTCCAGTGGTTTGATGGGCTGTGATCGTCTGCCCACTGATGCCTGGCGAATTGCCCTCTCTGCTTCTCTGATGACCCTCACAGTACCTTCAGATGGGACCACAAAACCCCCGTTGTTCTTAAGAGTCAGCAAATGGTAGCTCTGGTCATCACAGGCAGACGCAGCATCCATCACCAGGCTGGCACGGCAGACATCACAGGACAGCTTGGTCATGGCTCGCTGCACAGCAAATCCTGAAATTACAATTACCAATGTAACTGGACAGTGTGGTTGCCTTTATACTTTACATACACCTTTAGAACAACATGATGTCAGGTGAGAAATCAGCAAGAACTATAGTTTGACTACCTAAAGGCAAACAAGTAATCATGATGAATACGTGTGGAATTTATTCACTGTATTTATTTATCAGGGGGATTTGATGAGCCAGCAGTTTTTCAAAAGACTACAAACATCTTTTGTGTAGTCTTCTGTTTTTCTTCTGACTGCATTTTTAGGTTCTTTTTGAAACACAGGGAAAGTTTGTTACCTTGCTGACAGTTTTGATCGTGTCTGCGATCTTCCTCAGAGCTGATGCCACTGAGCGTCAGCTTGGCCTTGACAAGAGGTGAACCGGAAGGTCTGAAATTCAATTAGCACCAATTTCACAGGTTTCCTTTTCTTAAAGTAAATGGGTAGTTTAACTGTTAACAAATATCTTCAAATACACAATATTTAATCTAAAAATAACTAATGTAACATTTGTATTTTACCTGAGTAGCATTCAAGGTGGTCATTCAGCTCTTCGGTGATGAGGTTTTTGTCCTTAAGCTCCTTAAGAAGAGACTGTATGCATTCCTTGGCCCTCATTTCTCTTTTCATGGCATCGCTCTTCTCACGCTCCAATTTCCTAATTCTTGCAGAGGCTGCATCAAGCTTGGCTTTAATGTATTTGGGGCAAGCGGGTAATCCATATGCATGGTCAGTAGCCTGACTCTTTTGTTCCTTGCACCTTTCTCCAGCCGTTCCCGGTTCCTTCATCAAAATAAACAAACATGGTGAACTGCAAATTAACACAAGTTACTTTTAAAACGTTGAGATGAAGCTCTCTGCACGTCATCCGCTCAGGTTGGTGCTCAACAGCTGGAGGACATTCAGAATGAAAAAAAAAAAGAGAAGAGCTGGAGCATTCAGTTGTGTGTGTGAAGTTTTAATGGTGCAAATAGATAGAAAAGTAAAGTTTTTACTAGTGCTGTGAAAAATAACGCGTTAATTTAGTTATGTGAAATATTTCATGCATTAAAAAAATTAACGGAATTAATGCAGTTTTTAAAATTTTACATAATCCGACACCTCAAACTCGTGAGCGGCTCTGAAGTAGGGGGCAGTATTGCACTATACTGGTGTCTGACCTGCTGGAAATTATTAGAAGCAGCAGCAGATAAAGAGAAGGAGAGGAAAAGCTTGCTAGCATGGACAATGCTGTCCATGGAGCGCAGTCTAGATCAGTACAAAGCAGAGCCCAAAATGGATATTGGACACTGTCCATTACAGTGGTGGTTGAAGTGAGAAGAAGCAAATTCCAGACTGGCACCTGTTGCATGCAAGTACATGTCAACCCCTGCAACCACAGTGCCTTTCCCTTGTGAGGGATTATTCTCAATCTCAGGTCACATCGTTGGTGCGCAACGCTCCAGGCTGCTGCGTCCAGCGCACGGTCCATTCTCAAAGTGGCGCAACCAAAAAACTATAATTAACACACAATCGTTCATGTCCGCACATGTTCTCTACTTTAGGTCTTATTTGAGCCTGAAGCGCTCTGCTGCTGCGGAGCTCATCACCTGTGCTGCAGTGATTTCACCTCACTGACGCAGCATCGAAACGCGCTCTCCGCTTTGCGGTCAGGAGATCCCTTTGATCTGCTCAAAAGTAACTGGTGAGGTGAAAAAGTAAGAATCCAGGCAGCAGATTTTCTGGAGAGTTTAGAGGAGATGCAGGAAGATGAGAGACAGACAGGACAGGAAAATAGTTAAATAAAAACAAAAAAACAAAACAAAGTGTTGAAAAGTAAAATGTAGGTGGATTTATCTCCACCACACGTTTTACCTGTTTAAAACAATAAGTTATACACATGTAATATTTATACATTTGATACAATTGAGACCACCTTCTAAACTCAGTCACACACACCCAGGGCCGTTTCAAGGCATTCTGGGGGCCAAGGCAAAATATAAAAAACCCCACCCCTATAACTGGGCTCCCCAGAAGCCTGTGTAATCTATACCCTCTCCAGGAGTATTCGTAATACAGTGTTTGTAAAAGCCCCTCAGACATTACTGACATGTTCTATTATTGGATGAAAAACTAAATTATCAGACATGCTGCCTCATCTGCTTCTTTTTCATTTCTAAACTTGCAAAAAGTAACAAAACCATTTGAAAGCCACAATTTGTGGATTCTCTGAAAGTTTCCATGGAGTGTGTGACAACTTTTTTCATTGAGAAACATAAAGTTGGAAAAAAGTGTAAGAGCAGCCAGACTAATGATCAGATAAATTGAGATTAATCACAATTAATTACAGAAAATTGTGCGATTAATTAATTTTTTTAAATCGACTGACAGCCCTAGTTTTTACACCTTGTGAAAGACTGATGTTCCCATTTACACGGAGTGCTTCCTCAAAACAATATAACTGTTCCAACACCATCATAGACCTTTCTGGGTAACACCCAAGCCCTTAGAAGCGAGCAAATTCTCATTGACTCCCATGTTAAAAAAAACAATTTCACAGCAGAAATAAACATGTTTACAGCCTGGTTCCAAAAAATGTTTTGGGTTTAGTAGATCTAGTTTACACTCATGACAACTCTGAGGGGGGTGAATGTTTTAGTCACTCTTCTGTTTAAAGAGCAAGTAACGTCTAAATTAACTTTTTTTTGCTGATGAACTGTATAAATGAGTGTCTAATAGTGTTTTAAATGTGTGCATTCTTTATTTTAGCATTTTGGTGCATTTTCTTTAAAAATTAAAAATTCTGTCTAAAAACCACAGTAATGCGCCACCTTCAGCTGAAAACATAGAATTTGAGTCATTTTGAATAAATTTTAGCCAATGGCTAAAGAGTAAAGTACTACGTAAACCAGTAGAGTACTACGTAGCAGCTCCGTGCCAAAGTTATAAAAGCAACGAGCGTCTCGGCCACGCCCTGTGGCGAGTGGGAGTTGGATTTGCAAGCGAGTGTAGGAGGTCAGCGGTAGTTCAGCATTAGCATATAGCATTAGCATATCCTAGTCTTTAGCATATCTTTTAGTGTTATAAATACTTATTTAGTGTTAGCTTGGCTGTTGTATATTATAGTTTAGTTAGTGTTTGGCTGTTAGTGTAATTGGGAAAGTATTTCGGGTTTAGTGTTCCATATCGTCTTAGTATTGGTGAGTAGGTGTAGTGTAGTATGGTTGCGGTGACTCTGTGGGCATTTTACCCGCGATTCTGCACGTCTCCGTTTGAAGAGGGAGGCTGTGCCCACCGTGGCTCTTCCGCGATTTAGATGCAGCCCACCGACTCTGCTCCCCCACCACGGCGGGCTCCAGTCTGAGGTGAGTCAGCTAAATAAACGTTTTAACATCTTCTAAAGACAATTCCCTACCTAAATGCAAAGTCTGAGAGACGTGGTTCACTTCCTTTAGCTAGTCAGTCGGCAATTCTGCAACAGTGACTCTAACTGACGCAGCACTTGTTGACAGCATTACAGCGTGAAATCCAGCTTGTGACCCGGTTCTGTGAGGAATTCTGTTCAGGAGGTCGCATTTCAGGCTCTCCACATCATATGTGACTGACTTTTACGTTATAACAACGATCACACACTAGGAATGTTATAAAGCGCCTATATAGGACAGTTTCTTTTGTATATTATCTGACTTTATAAACTCCCAACAACAATGTGCTTATATATTTTTTTCAGGCTAAATCTACCCAAGACACTGGCTGTCAGACTGATTTAGCTGCATGAATGTACTTGTCCAGGCTGATGTGAAACCTTCCCTGTAGCAAAGGTGAATTATTTTTAATAATCTTCTATGCAAACATTTTATTATCACCTTCTAGTTTTAATTTGTTTTACAGATTATTTTTACACGTGATTTTATGCTCTTTTAAACATTTATAAATGTGCTGCTTCTTTGTTTTTACATAGCCAGCCAGAATGGAGTTCACAGCCGCAGTGTGTCTGGTGACCCACGGGGACCATGATGAAAATTCATCTTCCAGAAGGTCCCAGAGCGTCCAGACCCCCTGAAAAGACCAAGGTGTGAGGTGTCTGCTGTTGATTCCAGCTTCCACCTCAGTGACAGTGCAAGCTCAGTGAACTGTTCAAGGTAAAAAAAAATTAAAACATTTCAGAATTTTTAAGATATTAACAATTAAATAAGTATGTGATTACATCATGACGGAGGCTACTGATTCTGCCCCCGTGACATTTGGTGGTGACGTGTAAGCTGATTCTCCTGGAAAATAACTTTTACATTAAATATTTTGTTTTTGCTATCAAAAGTAAATTAACTAATAACCTGCATTATTGCAGGACATTCAGCAAAATATGGACTCTACACCATGAGGCATGCACACATTAATATTCTATAAGAGCACATAAGGTGAGCAACACCACATATTGTACACTGTCCTGAATTTGTTTTCTTTCTGCATCTCATTAGCCTGGCTGATCACCTGATAACTCCTGTCATCTGGTTATGACAGCATGAGGATGTCCTCACACACCTGTAACCTATCAGCTCATCTGGCAGAATAGAGAGAGAAGAGACAACACCACATCTCCTGTTCCTGGAAAGCCTTCAGCCTTCCTTCGATGACTGAGAACCTCCATCAGCTCTGTCTCCTGTCTGCCTACAATTATTAAAATAAATATTGTGTTTGACAAGTTTTTTGTGCTGCCAAATATCTCATTTAGATTCCAGTTTTGATATTTTAATGGATATTTATAAATTACATTGAATATCACATTTTTGTTGCATGTTTAACTAGCTATTGTGATTAATTAAACTAGCACCTCACTGTTAAAAGCTCGTTCTAATTTCAAGCATGTTTAAGTATTTATGGACATGAACAAAAACAGGAAATATATAAATTGAGATTTATTTAATTAATATAACAAATAAGGGGGAAAGAGTCATTGAAAGGCACATTCTTCTGGAAGTTCCTGATCCTGAGGACACCAGCAGAGGAGACCAGCTGCAGACACCAGAGACCAGCTGCAGACACCAGAGGACCTAGAACAGAGAGAGCAGCTGTTATTAGTAAATAAATAAAGAAATCAGGGCAATTTTAGTGGGCTGAACACATTACAGAATAATTTTCTCATGGGGTATTTTCATAACTTTATATGCAGCAGACTGTACCTTGAGCCCAGGGCTACCGGAGAGCTATCCAGCATGTTTCAGTGGATTTTCCTGCTTTAACAGGTTAGATTAGCTGTTAAGCAGCTCAGCTATTTGTTGCTGATTAAAACCAGGTGTGCTGAAGCAGATAAACCTCTAAAACATGCTGAATACTAGCTTTTTGGGGCCGTGGAGACAAACCCTGCAGCTAATCCAATGCTATGGCTAACGGCTACTTACCTTTCAGAGGTGATTCTGTTGGGTCGGTTCTGGGAGTTTCAGGCAACTCACAAGCTCAAAACAATAAGACTCAGGTCCGCTTGTCTCCTCCAAATAGACTTGGTCCCTTTCTTCTCGAGTGTCTGTAAGGAGGGGGAGAAACGTCCTCCACTTCTATCAACTGCTCAGAGTGAAGGGAGCTAGCTTCGTCTAGTTAGCCATCGTCTTCGTCACTGCCGCGGCTCCGCCCTCTCGGTCCTCCAGGCAACGCCTACTAATGTTGCATTTTTTAAAATTGATACGTGGGTGGAGAAGGACTCCGAGGCTCAATTGACCCGCTCTTTAAGTGTATTAAATGCCTAAAATTCTGAATAATTAATGAGCATCAGACCCACGTGACTGCAGAGCTAGCTCCAGGGAAAGGCCTCAGCCTGAGCCTCGGCCTCGCCTGAAAACTGTTCCACCATTTTTAGTCTCTCAACTTAGACCATTAGTTGTGGAGTTTGTGCGTTCTTTTTGGATATTATTTGTGCAATTGTTGGACAAGATGACTTGCTGTGGTATTAATTGCACTAATAGAGCATCCAAGGAGTCTCCACTTCATTTTTTTCAGTAAGTAAAATTATATTTATGTATTTTAGGTCACTGCCGCTTTTGCACTAGCTGAGCTTAGATTTTAACATGTACTGTTTAACCATGAAATTGAAATGTAATAGGGTAAAACCCAGTGCATTTAACATAACACTGCATTTTTGAAAATGGGTTGAAATATAACATGTTGGTGAAGCTGGGTTCCGACTATCGATATGGACTCCCTCCCTTCAGCGACAGCTCGGCGCATCTCTGATCACAGCTGCGCCTGTCTGCTGCGCGGCTGCTGGAGTTTTCAGGAGACCTCTGTGTTCCACCCGGTTTTCCCCTTTTGCGGAATTGTCTAGGTTTGACGGAACCTGTGACACGGTCAAAATGGCAGTGGTGGCCACCTCCCATTTTGGCTTAAAAACGTATTATTGGAGCCTATGGAAACGAATTGTCCTGTATATATGCCGATGGTACCACCAAGATAAAGGATTTAATGTTAGACCTTAGAATGACCTGATTTGTTAGAAACATTCAACACGCAAACTCACATTAGGCTCAGACACGTCCAGGCTGTCATCCGCTCTTCTAGAGGTGGCTGTGGTTCTTGTTCGTATAACCTAAAATAAACATAAATGAAGGAAAATAAACATAAATGAAGGACTTTGGATTGTCTTATATGTGCCGTAATACACAACACATTATTTATTCCTAAACAATCCTCCAGAAAAGCCTAAAAGTGACATTAGGGCTGAAACGGTTCCTCGAGTACAAAAAATTCTTGAGTCAAATTCTCTGCCTCGAGGCTTCGTTTAATTCATGTTTAATTAATTCACGGCTTTGCAATCACCCGGGGTCATGTTTCACCCAGACCAAAATAAGTGACGCACATACACACTGCACTGAATGCACACGCGATTAGCGAATGTAACTTAACTTTCTCTTAAGCCATGGCGGACAATGTGGACCCCGGTGGAGTGTGAAAAAGACACAAAATGTCAAAGGTGTGGGACCATTTTTCATGTCGTAAGACGGAAAACGTACTCCAGTGTAAATACTGTAAAATGAATTTAGTCTACCACAACACCACATTCCTCGATGCTGCAACCTGACCAGGAAACATCCACCTGTAAATGTCACTTCTGCAAGCGGACTCGGAGCCTCTACAAGATAATGCATTTTAGCCTGTATTTCTATATATTCTGCGGGCACTGTGCGACTTTTTCATTTGTAGCACTTAGTTTCAGCTCACACCGTACGTCTGGTAGCAACACGTCGGACTTAAAATGTGCTAAAAATAGCAGTTTTTACAACACGTCGGACTTTTTACATGTTGTTATTGATGTCCGTTGTCCCTCAGGATTGCTGCAGGAGGACACAGGTATTTATGAGTGGCGGAGGAAAACGAAAGGAAGTAAATAAATGTTTTGTGATCTGTATAATTTGGCATAACCACGGCAAACATGCTTTCGACAGTCCTTGTTAGTGTGTGAAAAAAAAGTGTAGAAATTAGAATGGACGTGTGTTAATAGGGAAACAGCTGGCGAGCCATGTTTGCACATGCGCCGTGAACGGTTCTGGTTCTGTTTGGGCCTCAGTCGCTTGCATTTGTTTACTGTGAAGTACAGTTGAAGTTTAGAAAACTAATTTTGAATAAAACTTGAAGAATAACTGGCAATTGCTTGCTCATTTCAAGAGGTCTTTCAAATTTTATAACATGCTATTTGATAAAATGGTTTACTAAACGCAAAAGAGTAATTTATTAGAGTACTCGATTAATCGATAAAAGATTCGATAGAGTACTCGATTACAAAAATATTAGACAGCTGCAGCCCTACGTGACATTAAATCAATACGCATATTCCATTCTTATACATCTTGGATTTGTGTTGAATAAAGATACACATATCCAACCTTCTGAAGATGAGCAGGGAAGCTGAATATTGTTGGCTTAACACCAGCTTTAAGTCGGACAGTCTGACCAGTCCTGTCGAAGTCCCCCGCCTTGAAATGCTCACTGCAGATCATCGTCCTGTTTGTGACAACAAAGTTTTTCCATCTTAGGGCAACTTCCCACTGCCTCCTTCTTTCTCCATCTTTGGGAAATCTTAAACAAGTGACAAAATGTTGGCAGCTTTATAAATCATTGTAAATAGTTTACAGTCTTTTCCTTTAACATGAACACAAGACCAGCAATAGTTAAATAAAAGGTGTCAAGACAGAAACATGCAATGATTAACCAAGAAATCTTGAATTCAAGCAATTCAACTTTTTAAAATCACAGTTAGCTGATAGATCTTAAACTTTGCCATCACTTATTTCTAAAAAGCAGTTTTCTAATAATTGTTCAAAAGCAAAGCAGATGACAGAGACTTATTAGCGGCTAACACAGTTGAATGTATGTTATTGTTAAATCTTACGAGTGAAAGGTGATCCCACGTTGTCGTGTTTGAAGACATCGTCTATTAGAGCATCCATAGGCAGCACAAAAGTCAGGCATGCTTGTTGTTTCACGTGTATTTCTGTAAAAACAAAGCCAGCAATTTCCGCTATTTTAATATACTTCCGTGTAAGTTTCTTACATTTTTTAAACTGGAAAACAAGGACAATTTAACCCTCAGCTTCCACTGAGGTAAAACACTGTAGCTAAGCGGCGCAGCCACGGCAGCCTCGTCTTCTCTAAGCCAAGTTAGACAGCTAATAAACACTAAAACATCCACCAAGACAGCCATTTAGACAAAAATTAGGTTTAAGTACAATTCTTAGTTTCGTTGAACCACACGAACCCTATACAAATATTGATTGTGGTCTCTCTCAACCTAACGCGCAAAATAGCTTAGCCGGTGTTGAGACACATTGTTCATAATTATGTCGTGTTTCAAAAGTAATAGCGGTAATTTCAACATGTGTAAGTATCCCGCGCCAAGCCTATGTATCATACCGTTTGTAATAAAGCAAACCGTTTGTAAATCCGTTAATATTTCATCGAGTTATTTGTATTTTTATTTGATCCGTGCACTCACCATCAGCTAGAGAACAGTTAGCTGTCCGAAGTAAGATGGCCGCCGTGTAAGGAGGACGCTTCGACTCCCAGTTAGGGCATCTAGTAATATATATGCTGTCTATGGTGGAGCGATTGCATGTGTTATTTATGCCATACAATGTCCGGAATTCCAATATTTATTGAAAATTACGTAAGTAAGTAAAAGTTTATTTATACAGCGCCTTTCACAGATATAAATCACAAATAATAATGCATTGAACTTATATAACGCTTTTCTAGACACCCAAAGACGCTTTCACACACTCTCACATCCACACACTGCTAGTGATGATATGCTACTTGTAGCCACAGCCGCCCTGGGGAGGTCTGACAAAGGCGAGGCTGCCATTTGGCGCCGTCGGCCCCTCTAACCACCACTAATGCAGGCAAGTTGGGTGAAGTGTCTTGCCCAAGGACACAACAGCAGGATACCCCTGGCGGGAGCTGGAATCGTACCCATAACCCTCCGATCATGAGGCAACCCGCTCTACCACCTGAGCTACTGCTGCCCTCAAAGCACTGTACAACAGGATAAAAATTAGGGCAAATACCTCTAACCAATAAAAACATCAGAAAAACAATAGCAGTGATAAAATAGAAAATAAAATCATGAGTATAAACAAAGGGAAGGTGTGAACCCGAACAAAGCCATCTTTTTGAACATTTAAGGAGGGAATGCCTGGATGAAAAGGTGAGTTTTTAGATGATTTTTAAAGACCTCTACAGTGTTAGAGAGACAGAGGTTTGAAGGTAGACTGTTCCAAAGTCTGGGGGCAATAGTCTGAAAGGCCCTGTCCCCTTTGGTTTTCAGTCTGGCTCGAGAAACAGCCAGGAGGTTTTCAGATGTGGATCTAAGGTTCCGAGAGGTGGTGTGTGGGGATAAACGCTCTGATAGGTAGCTTGGAGCCTGGTTGTTAAGAGCTGTTACGGCACCTGGGTTTTGCAATGGTTGGTCGTATTATTATTACTGTTTAGTCAGAATTTTTTCCTGTTTTGGTAGTTTTCTTCCCATTGTTTTGTTTTCTTTTGGAGTGACAACACCAGACCCAGATACAAGATGGCTGCCTCCATGCTGTTGTCCAGTAACCATGGAAACCACAATGAGCACCGGCAGCCTCATCACCAGTGGATCCCTCCACAGTTCTTCAGGTGGAAGAAATTGGACTAATCGTTTTCTCTGGATCTGGAAAGGATAAAAGGCTGGAGGAACTTTCATTCTGGGAGCTACTTGTAACCAAGTAGACTCCCTTTGGGCTGGTTTCAGGGTTTTAGAAGTTTAAACATCTTGAAAGAAAAATAATTCCTCAACTTTTATTAAGTCTCTCTTTGGGTTTAGTAATTACTCTTGGTAAAAGAACTACAGTGGCCACTGTCTATAGGTCAGGACTAAAACTTTAAACTAAATTCTATATTCTACCGTGAGCCAGTGGAGGGACTGTAAAACTGGAGTGATGTGAGCTCGTCTGCTGGATTTGGTTAGGAGTCTGGCTGCTGCATTTTGGATGGCTTGAAGGCGTGAGAGGGAGGTTTTGCTGAGACCAGTAAAAAGAGCGTTACAGTAGTCTAAGCGTGATGACACAAAGGCATGGATGATTTTTTTCCAGATCTGCAGTAGAAACCAGTTTACGGACTTTTGAAATGTTTCTCAGTTGAAAGAAACAAGAGAGGGAGATGGTTTTGACGTGTGAGTCTAAACTTAAAGCTTAAACTTAAATAACTCCCAGGTTTCTAATGTTGGCCTTGGCCTTGGCTGATGGGCAAAAAGAGGCAATTTCTTGCTCGATTTTTGGCTGAAGTTCCGGGGGTGCAGCGATCGGGGTCTGTCTTGTTAGCATTGAGGACAAGAAAGTTGCTGGACAGCCAGTTACTGATCTGGGTCAGGCAGAGTACAAGTGTGGCCAGCCTGTCCAACTGGTGTGGCATAAAGGACATATAGAGCTGAATATAATCAGCGTAGATGTGGTAGGAGATGTCTGGGAAAGACTGAATGATGCCAGCTAGGGGAAGAATATAGAATGCGAATAGTAGAGGCCCTAGAACTGAACCTTGTGGGACCCCGCATGTTAGAGAGGCAGTATCTGAAGAGAAGGTTTCTGACTTCACTGTGAATGTTCTGTTGGTGAGATAAGAAGAGAGCCAGTCTAGAGCAGAACCTGAAATCCCAGCTAGGGCATTTAACCTGTTTAGTAGAACGTTGTGGTCTACAGTGTCAAAAGCTGCACTGAGGTCAAGCAGGACCATGACAGAGCATTTCCCTGCATCAGCAGCCATCAGGAGGTCCTTATGCACCCTTACTAGAGCAGTCTCGGTTGAGTGCTGCTTCAGAAAGCCAGATTGGAAGGGGTCAGAGATCTTTGACTTGGAAAACCAGGATCTGAGTTGGGTTTCAACCACCTTCTCAAGTACTTTGCTGATGAAAGGTAGCTTAGAAATGGGCCTAAAGTTACTGGTGGAGCTGGCGTCAAGGTCGGGTTTCTTTAAGAGAGGAGTCACTACTGCATTTTTAAAGTAAGATGGAACACAGCCTTTGCTCAGTGAGCTGTTGATTATAGTCAACAGAGATGGACTGATAGAGGCAAGGGACCTGACTAAAACAGAGGGAGTTAAGATATCTGATGAGCATGATCAGAGTTTCATCTGACTGATCAAGTCATTTAGTGTAATTGGGGAGAAGGAGGTGAAAGACTCGGAGCACTGGGGGGCCTCCCCTCCTGAGGGGGGAGGGCTGGTGGAATGCTGGATCTCAGATTCAGCACCTTGTTTGCAAAAAAAGTGGAGAAATCAGTTACAGTCATCAGCTGAAGATAGCTGAGCCTGCTGCGGAGGAGAAGACACGATGCTGGAGATGGTATCAAACAAAACCTTAGGATTATTCTTATTTTGGCATATGAGGTTGCTGAAGAAAGAAGACCTGGCATTTTCTACAGCTTCGTTGTATGTCTCGAGAAGTTCTTTAAAATATTCGCGATGAACAACCAGACCTGTCCTCTCCCACCGTTGTTCCGCTTTTCTATAGGAGCGTCTAAGTTCAAGAATATGGTTGTTCAGCCAGGGTGAACTGGAGGCACTGGAACTGCGGCTGGTTTTGTAAGGGGCGACCTGATCTAGAATTTTGAGGCAGTGATCATTAAATGAATTAGTAAGGAGCTCTACGTCATCAGAGGAAGGAGGTACAAAGTCAAAGAGGGAGGAGAAATTTAAAATGGTACAACTGTTGATAATACGTCTTTGCTTAGCAGAGTCTGGTAAAAGAGATTCAGGATTTAGGTTGATATGAAAAGAAACTGACTTATGGTCACTGAACACAACATCATGTATCTGCAGCTTATCAACAAGAAGTCTGTAGGAAAAGACCAGATCCAGGGTGTGGCCTGCTCTGTGAGTGGGACCAGACACGTGTTGAGAGAAGTTAAAAGAGTTCATCATGTTTAGGAACTCCCTAGTGGAGCTGTTAGATAGATCCTCAGCGTGGATGTTAAAATCTCCAACAATGATTATCCTGTCTAGTTTAATAGTTGAAGATAGGAGATCCTGAAAGTCAGACAGGAAGGATGAAGTAGATCTAGGTGGGCGATAGATCAGGATTCCATAAACTGGTTGAACTCGACCAATTTTAATCATGATCATCTCGAATGAGCTGTAGGAGTTTGAGGATATAATTTGGTCGTCACCTACGTAACTCAAACGACTGGTGTCAAGCCAGCCTCCAGTTGGAGACTTGCAGTCAAGCCAGCCTCCAGTTTGTTTTCTGTTCCCTGTCTATTCAAGTTTTTACGGGAATGGATGTGGAAACCGGATTTCAAAATAAAATTCAACTTTGAGTGAAGTATCAGATATTTTAAGAACATAATAACAAATGATTTAGGCTTGTTCACTATTAGCGCCCTGTCAATATCAAGGCAATCTTATTTTGGATTTCAAAGTAAAAGCCCTGTGAATTTTCATTTTTGAACTACTCTTTCAATGACCCCAGAATGCTCTTAAAAGCAAAAGTCATATTTCCAAAGAGCAGTTGCATTTTGTATCAACATTATCAAACCACAGCAATTTGAAATTGCACATATTTGACCGACTCTTTTAACGATTTCAAAAAGCTCTAAAATGGAAAATTGCTGTTTCCACAGGGAATTCCACTTTAGATCAACACAATCCCACAGTGATACCATATCAATATCAAGTCATTCTGATGTTGTTTCAAAATAAAGGCATTTTAAAATAATAAAATTTTATGCATTATAATATTACGGCATATATCATACAGCCACCTGTATATATATATATATATATATATATATATATATATATATATATATATAAATAAGTTCATCTTAAAACATCTTTCTCAAGTAAAATAAAGTTTCCTCTGTGAGGTCAGATGGGCCCAGCTGTGTTGTTTTGTAAAAGAAATAACCAAATGAATCATATTTGTCCACCCAAATACTTAGATAAATATCACAAAAACAGGAAGGACAAAAACACCGTCAAGGTAAAGTAGGAAATTTTATTTTTAAATAAGCGGCTGTTTGTGATTAATCATGAGTTAACTATGGACATGATAGCCTATGTGGCCTATAGGCTATGTAACTGAGATTTAATATGAAAAATTAGACAAACCTGTTTTCAAATTAGGTATTTGCTCCATGTTGATATATATTTCATAAACATTTACGGGCCAAGGGGAACATCAGCTGCTGATGGTATAATTTGAAGAAAAAAGTCCATTATGCTAACCTCCTCCCTTCATATTCAGAATTTTCTAGTTGTGTATAAAATGTGTATATTGTGCCTCTCTAGTTCTTGATAAAGGTTAAAAAGTTTTGAATTTAGTCATGTCACATGCCAGTGATTTATAAGCCAATATTAACCTATAAATAATCTATTGCAGTATTTTTTTTACCATGGCTTAAAACTTTTATCTTATTATAGAATGAATATGACAAATTATCTTTTTGTGTTTGAATGCAGGCTCAATGAACAAGTACATTCAAGGAGGAGCTCATGCCAAAAGTTCAGATCAGCCATCCACCAGCAGTTCAAGAGCTCAAGATCAGTTGTCAGCCGTCACGTCTGAACCTTCTACATCACCCAGCCCTGACCAGGAATTACAAAGTAAAGCACACCTACAGACCAAGCACAGCCCACAGCCAGCACTTCTGAAGGCAGAGTGAGTCCTGGATCTGAAAATTGCATTGGAGAAACATATGTGCCACAACCGGTGCGTGTGGATCTGTTACATACAGTTGTGGTCAGAAGTTTACATACACTTGTAAAAAATATAATATAATGGCTCTACTGAGTGTCCCGTTATTTCTAAAACTCTGATTTTTCTCTGATAGAGTGATTGGAACAGATACTTCTTTGTCACAAAAAACATTCATGAAGTTCGGTTCTTTAATGTCTTTATTATGGGTTAACAGAGAAAAGTGATCACATTTGCTGGGTCACAAATATACATACAGCAGTGCTAATTTTTGGTTACATGTCTCTTAGCCATTTTCACTTCAATTAGGCGCTTTTGGTAGCCATCCACAAGCTTCTGGCAAGCTTCTGGTTGAATCTTTGACCACTCCTCTTGACAGAATTGGTGAAGTTCAGTTAAATGTGATGGCTTTCTGACATGGACTTGTTTCTTCAGCACTGTTCACATGTTTTCAATGGGGTTTAAGTCAGGACGTTGGGAAGCCCATTCTAAAACCCTTATTCTAGCCTGATTTAGCCATTCCTTTACCACTTTTGATGTGTGTTTGGGGTCATTGTCCTGTTGGAACACCCAACTGCGCCCAAGACCCAACCTTCGTGCTGATGATTTTAGGTTATGTTGAAGATTGTGAAGGTAATCCTCCTTCTTCATTATCCCATTTATTCTCTGCAAAGCACCAGTTCCATTGGCAGCAAAACAGCCCCACAGCATAATATTCCCACCACCATGCTTGACTGTAGGCATGGTGTTCTTGGGGTTAAAGGCCTCACCTTTTCTCCTCCAAACATATTGCTGGGCATTGTGGCCAAAAAGCTCGATTTTCGTTTCGTCTGACCACAGAACTTTCCTCCAGAAGGTCTTATCTTTGTCCATGTGATCAGCAGCAAACTTCAGTCGAGCCTTAAGGTGCCGCTTTTGGAGCAAGGGCTTCCTTCTTGCACGGCAGCCTCTCAGTCCATGGAGATGCAAAACACATTTGACTGTGGACAATGACACCTGTGTTCCAGCAGCTTCTAATTCTTGGCAGATCTGCTTTTTGGTGATTCTTGGTTCACTCTTTACCCTCCTGACCAATTTTCTCTCAGCAGCAGGTGATAGCTTGCATTTTCTTCCTGATCTTGGCAGTGATGAAACAGTGCCATGCACCTTATACTTAAAAACAATTGTTTGCACTGTTGCTCTTGGGACCTGCAGCTGCTTTGAAATGGCCCCAAGTGACTTTCCTGACTTGTTCAAGTCAATAATTCGCTTTTTCAGATCCATGCTGAGCTCCTTTGACTTTCCCATTGTAGCATTTGTGGGCGTTTGTATCCAAAGAGCCCTATTTACCTGGCCTAAGAGAAGTCACCCGCTGTAGTCACTCATAATCCCTCACAAGAAGTTAAGAGGCCATGCTATGAAGCTCAGTTCACTGACACATTTCTAAGTCACCAAAATTGCTAGATCGTGTTGCTGTATGTATATTTGTGACCCAGCAAATGTGATCACTTTTCTCTGTTAACCCATAATAAAGACATTAAAGAACCAAACTTCATGAATGTTTTTTGTGACAAAGAAGTATCTGTTCCAATCACTCTATCAGAGAAAAATCAGTTTTAGAAATAACGGGACACTCAGTAGAGCCATTATATTATATTTTTTACAAGTGTATGTAAACTTCTGACCACAACTGTAGTTCTAGATAATAACAACATGGAGTTCCTGTGTTGAGTATGTTGTATTATGTAAATATCAATCCTACTTTTTGGAAATAATAAGCAGTTTGTGCATACAAGAGAATTAAAAAGAATTTAAGGCGAAGCGCGTGCACATACTCTGTTATTGTGTTGTTTGTTTTTGCGCGGGGGGGGGGGGGGGGGGGGGGCATGAAGCCTTTGTGCTTAGGGCACCAAAATAGCTAGCAACAGCCCTGTGTCCCGCCAGTCTATTCTGCATAATGTTTTTTCATACAAGAAAGGAGAAAACAGATGGGACAATAAGCTAAATTATTTTTCATTTGATTATTTTAATAGTAAAAATATTTTCTGTAGAAACTGTTCCCGTCCCTACTGATGAAAAAAAAATCTTTACGGCCCTCTGATAGTTACGTAGAGCTTTCTCTGTAATGGCTCTCTTCACTGTGAAATAGATTCCCCTTAGGCAGTGGTTCCCAGCCTGGGGTCCGTGACCCCCCAAGAGGGTCCCCTCAATTTTGTCTGTGCTGAGGCTGTGAGGTTTACAAGATTGTATTTGTAATAATTACATTTATAAAACACCAGTAACACACCCAATTGTATGACCAAAGTGCCACATACATTTTTAATGAATCACTTTTAATGTGGGTCGAATGTGGTTGGGGGTCCTGGCTTATCTTGGACACAGGCAGGGGGGTAGCTGCTTTAGAGGTGAGGACAGCTGAGACTACTGCCCTGTTTAAAGTGGCTTTGAAAACACATTTGTTTTCTCTGGTATTTAGTGACATCCATTAGGTTACAAGTTTTATTATATTTCGGTCTGTTTTTTGTATTTGTAGTCTCAAGAATGTCTTGATATTAGCATGTTTTATTTTGTTCTGCGCAGCACTTCGGGACAACTGCTGTTGCCGTAGAAATGTGCTTTACAAGTCAAGTTAGACTTGACATGTTTAATTGTCTTATAGAAATATACTTGGATTTCACTCGATGTTGCTCTTGATAGGTTTCCCAGCGAGCTTCGGTACCGTGGCTGAAGTGATCAAGTTCATCACCATGGTGATCTTCATCGTGTCGGTCCAACGCGCTGCGGTCAACAACGGACAGGTGGGGCGAAAGTGATTGATTTGTTCGAAATAAGCCCAGATTTGAAATATAAATTAACAAACATTTGAGGTTTTATAAACATTTAGTCTTTTCTTTAAATTAGAAGTCAATTTGTCTTAATTTGTGAAGCTGATTTCAACATTTTTATGTAATATCTTGCTCTTTACAATTACCTACTGCTGCATTTTAAATTCCAGTTTGATGACGACTACCACGGCTGAATACCCAATGGCTCTCTCCTGCTGCACACATCTCCTCCGACCTTAAAGGGCCTGTCGAGCATGGGGACATTTCTGGAGGCTCTCCCAAATGAAGGAGAGATGGTCAATTTTGCAGCCTCTGCTTTTGTTCTCTCATCCAAATACAGACATGGTGAGTTGAGAAAGACAAGAGCTTTAAATGCAGCCGAGACGAAGCACTGCACCAGCTTGACTTCATGTCTTTGCCGTGACCCCAGGTTCCTTTGGGTGAATACCCTGAAGAGCTCTTCGATGATCCTGACCCCAAGCGGATGATTAAGGAATTTCAAGCAGAGTTGTCCTACTTGAAAGAAGAAATTAAAGCAAGAAATACTCGGCTGAAAGTTCCCTACACGTATCTGAGCCCTGATGAGATAGAGAACAGTGCGTCGATTTAGGAGAAACGGGAAAGACGAGCAGAAACGATCGTGCTCCCAAGTACTTCCTTATATGTTATAGGTGCTTTTATTTCTGAAATACACTTTTTATAAAATAAAAATTTGCAAACAAAACAAAAGATTTAGAGAAAAGTTATTTTCACTTAAGGAAAATATATAAAAGATATAAGGACTTTATTTAATTGCGGAAAATTGCATACATTTTTAAACCTTTATGACTCCTTTTCCAACATCAGATAAACCTAAACACAAGATCTACACTGGACTGAACCCTTGGTTGGGTCAGATTCCCTCATCAGTTTGGAAAATAAATAAAATCCATTTAAAGTGCTGTCATTTCTAATCCACAGATTTATTGTGATTAGTCAACAATCTGTTTGTTTAACAAGTAAAAGGCTAAATATTGCATTTGAACTTTAATAGATCCTTGAGGATAATAAAAATCTAGTGTGTACATCTGTTTTAGTCAAAATATACTTCTTACCAGAATAAAAGGTCAGCACAAGTCCATGCAAAGCCGAATCCTTCCCCCTCCCATAGGAAAAATACAAGATCAAACCTGACAAGTGTTCTTTTGTTAAAGCGCCGTGACAAGTAGTGTTGATTTACTCCAAAACAAACCTCTTAATAGCAACATTCACACAACGCCACGACGGATCGAGTGCAGCTTGGTCTCA
This sequence comes from Nothobranchius furzeri, assembly GCF_043380555.1. Taxonomy (NCBI): domain Eukaryota; kingdom Metazoa; phylum Chordata; class Actinopteri; order Cyprinodontiformes; family Nothobranchiidae; genus Nothobranchius; species Nothobranchius furzeri. The sequence goes on from NC_091755.1 coordinate 28,989,067, forward strand.
TTTGGTCAGGTGTTGACGTGACGCAAGACACAACGGAAGTAGAGTCTGTCTCGTCCGGAGCACATGGCCGGAAGGGGTACGGGCACCGTCTTGTGCTCTGCTACGTTGAAATGGCACTTCTTAAGATGAACGGACATGCTGGGAATATCAGTGAAACCCCACGAGGTCACAGGGCTGAAGGCAGTGCTGAATCTCCACACCTGTAACAGTAGCAAAGAAAACGTAGTAGTGTGGGATTATTTAATGTTTGACTATATTAAAATATAAAAGGGATAGTTTAAAAACGTACTTTGTTTTGGATCTGCCATGACACAGTGCGTGGACCTCCTGGACATAGTCTTGGCTTCCACTGCAGCTCTACAATGCCCCTGGTCTGAAGGAGGCTGGCACACACCTCCCTCATCCTCCGTGAAACCAGTGACAGCTGGCACAAGCTAAAACTATCCAGGAATCCAGCGATGTGCCACAGTATCTCAATGGGCAGCCCACTAAGCTGGTCAGACTCCCAATCACTTGGGAAATCCAGCTTTGGGCAAGGCTGAACTCCAAATGACTTGAGGTGCCTGTCATGATGAACCACTCTGGCTCCGCGGGTTGTCGGGTAAAACCTTCGCTGGGAGAACGTACAGCCATAATACGCGAGGGGGCAGCGGTGCTCCATCCAGCCATTAAGGCCAGCGTGAATGTCGCCATGGACGTTTCTGAAATGGGAAGAAAACTGGTCACGGCGGAACGGCTGACTACAGATGAAGGGGGATGTGTGCTGGTAGCCGGGGTTAAACGGGATATGAGGGGCCGCCTCGACCTTCAGAGCCTCAGGGACCAGGTTGAGGAGGAGCGCGCGGAATGGGCTGGGGTAAGCCAGCTGTGACGCAGAGGCCATGTCGCCCACTCTTGTGTTGGTAACCAATACCGCAGCAGGAAAAGTGAACGTCTGCGTGCCAAAATCAGCACGACAAACATCGCCGTAGACCGTGTCAGAGATCCTTCTGCACTCTCTGGACGCTAGACAGAAGAGTAGGGCTGCTGTGATCAGATCAATCCCTCCAAGACCCATGGGGTCATCCCCCTGCTCCAGATCTGAAGTATCTACTGCCTTGTCCTCTACTGTGACTCCTAGTTTATATTGTGACTTGTGTGGAATGATCCCTCCATTGGATAATGAATACTCCTGGTGGTCGGTGTTGAACCGTTCTTCTAGAGGAACCAACTCTCCATCTTCCAGCACTATGTGACTCGCCAACTGTGCCACAGCAGGACTAGCATGGACTGGGGATAACATCTGAGGAGTAGCACTTTCAGGAACATCAGTGTTGTTTTCTTGGACCTCAGGTCTACAGGCCGTCTCCAGAAAGGCCTCAGCTGCTGCTGACAACAGTGCACTGGGCGTGTTTTTAATCGTTAGATTAGCTCCTGCAGCTCCATTTTCATTCAAACAGCTGGAACAAGTATTTAACTCTTGAATGTCTCTTTGGTGCAAACTCTCATTGCCTACAAGTGTTGTGCCCTCAAGCCCATTGTAAATCCCTTCATCGCTGCTCAAACTTGACTTTAAAAGAACATCTCTGCTATCCAAACACTCAGAGGAGCTTTCACCACTGCTGCCATTAACAAAGTCTAACGCCGCAGCTAAACTTCTTGCCGTCTCTATTGTGGCTTCATACAGTTTACTGAAGTGTTCCTCATTCAAGCCATTAATGCCCCTGAGGATTTTTTCTTTTGCCAAGTCTCTTGAAGTTGGTCCTGATGGTTGTGTGGGTGAGGATGATCCAAAAGAAGTTGATGCCTCTGAATCAGATGGATGCAAAGGTGAGTGTTTCTCATTGTTCTCTTTACTAAGACAGACAAGAGGCTCTTCTAGTGCAGAAGGTGCCATGGCAAACACTTCAAGAGACTTGACGAGTGTACGCTGGTCCTGAAGAGTAAGTGCCATGTCCAGTTGCTCTACCACACGACTTAGGCTCTCATAAGAAGTATAGTCCAAGCAGCTAACGGGACATCTGTTCCACTCCATTGTGCAGCAGACAACTCCAGCCGGGCACACGTCCAAGTGTGCAGACATCTGGTTGCGGATCAGGGTGGCTGGGCAGCCGTAGCCGCTGTTAAGGCACGGAACCCTCATCAACGGGCACAGAAGCTGGTGCTCCTCAACTTTGCAGGAGTGAAACCCAGCCCCACAGAGCAGTGGACATGAAATAAGATCACAAGAAACTCCAGGTTGAGGTTTGAGTGTGCACCTCAGGTTGAAACAGGACACACAGTGGACATGGTCCTCCATCTTCAGAGCTGAGGGGGTGGATAGGTTACCAGGTGTCTTCCTGTGGGAAAATATAAAGTCATGTGAAATGGGAGGAAAAATCTGAAAGTGTAAATGCAAAAATAATGAAGATAAACGCAGAGGTGATCAACAAGTATTTTGTATTTTAAGTCAAAAATGATTCTAAGTCAATAAAGTGAATGGATGTTCTTTAGGTTTTTAGATTTCACTAAAGAATTAAAGAATAAAATAAAAATGCTACAAGAAAGCTGTTCATGGACAAACCCTGAATAAAAGAGCTGCTTTGGTCTGAACTAGCAGCTGTTATACTAACATCAAACCACCAGATGTCACTGCGCCAACTGCTTCAAACTTGTATTATAGTAAACATATTAATGAGGCTTTGGCACATATTCGGGTTTAGCTCGATTAAAGTCATTGCAGGAGTTTTACCACAACAATAAAAATGATGCTAGTCCTTTGTTAAAATAACTTATTTAAGCTAACTGGACAATCTACAACTACAATACCGTTTTTAATAAGTCAAAACTAGTCTAGACTAAAAACAACAGGTTGCCATAACACCATGATGTTAAACAAGGACTATTGTTATCTTTATTCCTTCTAAAAACGAAGAACAGCTTGAAAATACCCCATCTTTATGGCAGGCAAAAGTTTGGCTGCAACAAACAGCTTTTTTATCCCACATTTTAACCGATTGTCATGACGTTTCGGTAAATTGTTTAGTAGCTTTTACATCATCCTACCACCCGTTTGTGGACAGCTTTCCCACTAAAACAATTTGTTTTGAAAACAATGGATGACAGGCTAACTCAGACTGACCTCGGGCTAGGCTAAAAACAAGTCCCGAAGTTTACAGTTCAACACTTTACCACGACATGACTATGTTCGACGTGCTTCTCACCTGCTCGTCGGGGATACCCGTCATAAAATACGTTTACTCGTTCTAAATAAACGTGGTAAACCTGGCTGTTAACTATATGATCTGAGGAGAAACTGCTAAGGATAACTAGATCACGCAGCCTCCTGCTTTTTCTTCTTTTATGGCAACGGCGGGAGGCTGCAATACCGCCCCCTACTGGCGAGGAGCTTTAATGCACAGCGTCAGAATGTAAATTCTGAACTTTCCCCATAAAACAAGAAAGAATTTAAACGTATTCTTCTCGTTAAAGACTTTAACAATAATCTTAAAAACAGTCATAATATGCCTTTTAAGAATAATTTATTTTGTGTATTTATTTATTTGTCCTCATCTTTCCCCTATCTGGGTAATGCTAATTCTACGTTTTACCACATTGATTCATTAAATGGTGGGATCCGATAAATATTACAACTGAGTGTTTCTTTTTTTTTTTGTTATATACTGACATGATAAACACTACTGACACACAATTATAAAATTATAAAAAAAATATATATATGTATTTTAACCAGGCTTATATGGGTTAGGCTAGGAATTATTCAAAAACTGAATAAAATTAAACAGTCTTTAAAGAATAATTTTTAAAGCAAATTACCTGTTGCAGTAAATGATAAGATAGCTTCAGTGAGTAAGAAATTATTTTGTCAGCCTCTAATTGTTCTCTCACCTAAAAAATACGAAAGGCCTGTAATTTTCTTCATTGGTGTACCCCAACAATGAAAGACAAAATAAAAAAATAACAAAACAGAAAATCACACTGTCTAATTTTTGTAGAATTTATTAGTAAATTATGGTGAAAAATAAGTATTCGGTCTTCTACAAGCAAGCAATATATTTGGCTCTCAGACCGGTAACTTCTTCTGTAAGAGGCTCCTCTGTCCTCCATTTGTTACCTGTATTAATGGCACTAGTTGGAGCTTGTTATTGGTATAAAAAACACCTGTCCACAACCTCAATTAGTCACACTCCAAGCTCTACTATGGCCAATTAAGACCAAAGAGCTGTCAAAGGACACCAGAAACAAAACTGTAGACCTGCAGCAGGCTTCGGAGACTGAATCTGCAATAGGTAAGCAGCTTGGTGTGAAAAAAATCTACTGTGAGTATTTATTAGAAAGTGGAAGACATACAAGACCACTGATGATCTCCCTCCGTCAGGGACTCCATGCAAGATCTCACCCTGTGGGGTCAAAATGATCACAAGAACAGTGAGCAGCAAAAATCCCAGAACTTCACCGGGGAAGGTGGGGAGGCTAGTGAATAACCAACAGAGAGCTGGGACCAAAGTTACAAAGTAATACTACACCGCAGGGACTCATCCTGCAGTGCCAGACATGTCCCCCTGCTTAAGTCAGTACATGTGCAGACTCATTTGAGGTTTGCTAGAGCATTTGGATAATCCAGAAGAGGATTGGGAGAATCTCATATAACTAACATAGGACTTTTTGGTAAAACTCTACTCATCATATTTTGAGGAGAAAGAGTGTTGAGTTGCATCCCAAAAACACCACACCTACTATAAAGCATGGGGGTGGAAACATCATGTTTTGGGGCTGTTTTTCTGCAAAGGCACCAGGACGACTGATCCAAGTAAAGAATAAATGTGGCCATGCACCGTCAGATTTTGAGTGACAACCTCCTTCCATCAGCAAGATGAAACGTGGCTGGGTCTTTTCAGCATGACAGTCATCACAAACACACCATCTGGGTAACGAAGGAGTGGCTTCGTAAGAAACATTTCAGGTCCTGGAGTGGCCTAGCTAGTCTCCAGATCTCAACTCCATAGAAAATATGTGGAGGAAGCTTAAGTCTCTGTTGCCCAGCAACAGCTCCAAAGCATCACTGCTCTAGAGGACATCTGCACGGAGGAATGGGCCAAAATACCAGCAATAGCGAAGACTTACAAAAGAGGTTTGACCTCTGTCAGTCCCAACAAAGGGTATGTAAAAAAGTATTGAGATGGACTTTTGTTATTCATCAAATAGTTATTTTCCACCAAAATGTGCAAATAAATTCTTTAAAAATCAGACGAGGAGATTTAGTGTATTTTTGAGTTTTTCTCATTTTGTGTGAGAGCCAATGGTGCAAAATTACAGGGCTCTCATCTTTTTAAGTGGGTGAACTTGCAGAGATGGAGGCTGATTAAATATTTTTTGCCCTCCCCTGTATAAGTAAAACTAAAGCATTAGAGGGCAGCTGGTTTTAGCTAAAATAATATTACATCTCTCTGCCTTTAACTGTTGCTCCTGAAAACCCTGGTAAAAACAGTCTGGCTATGTTTTCAGAAAAGATAACTATTAGAAATGTTAAATGCAACAGATTGGTTGTTAAAAAGCTTCTAGTGTGAGAAGCAAGTTTTTAAATTCTGGGACAGTTTGTTCTTAAATTATAAATGTTGAAATCCCCAAATCTGACCCGTCCCAACAATATAAAATATAGTAATTCACTCCTATAACAGAAGGATTGAATCCTAAACGTGTACAGAATGTTTTTTAGTCACTTTGTTGTAGGATGCTCCTGATTTAGAAACAAGATGTCAAAAAATGTATTAAAGAAGCATTTATTATGTAAAACAAAAGTCATATAAGATAAAAGATGACTCAAGTTTAATGAAATGTTTTGAGGACGTCAAAATTTTATATCAAGTCAAATGTTGATCTAATATCTGCACGACATGCATGACTAGTTTTCTCAGGGTTGTAAAAATGCAAGTTAGTGTTGTCAGTATGCTATAAAGTACTTGTGTTCTTTCAATAATGCAATTAAGAGTATTATTTATTGTAGTAACCCCAGTTTTGAGCTAATAATTACATAATAAGTCACAATACGGCCTTGAGGTCAGCTGCATTTTGAGAATAGACTGAACCCTGCCATTGCCTTTTGCCCTGGAGTGCCTGTGGCCTCCAAATATTCTCTTCTTCTTCTCAAACATGTCACTTTTATTCTGGCTCAGTAACAGATGATCACTCCAGAAGCTCTGGGCAGAGTGTCACAGAGCCTTCTTCTCAACTTTATTTGTGAGACATGCTGCCTGTGAGTCGTGGGCGCTGTGCACACAGGGCATTTCTCCTGTAGGAGGCAACCTTTTGATAAAGGGTTAAAGTTAAACCACACCTGCTAACTGCTGTCATCTCTTCAGGATCCTGGAAATCAGGATGCTGATTTTCCTCCATTGAATAAAAAAGCACAGTACTGTAATATATGTAAAATCTCTCTCCCTCTCTCTCTCTCTCTCTCTCTCTCTCTCTCTCTCTCTCTCTCTCTCTCTCTCTCTCTCTCTCTCTCTCTCTCTCTCTCTCTCTCTCTCTCTCTCTCTCTCTCTCTAGTCTTTAACAATAATCTTTTAGAAGTTTGAAGCAAAACATAATTTTGTTAAAAATGTTAAACACATCATTCAAAACAAGTCATACTCACTAATAAAGTGAAGAGTAAAGCTTGAATCTAGTATTTTCCCACACTGGGTTCTCCTGGGACTTCAGACTCAAAAAGAGGGTCATGGATGTTTTCAGCACCACGGACAGCGGTTATCAACATCCTCTGCGCCATCTGTTGTTTGTTTGGGGGTCAAACGTGTCCATAGGACCTTACTTTGACTAACCCTAACCAACAAATACATTTCAGTATCAGACAAAGATAAATCACTTGCACATGAGAGAGACTCAAATACTGACACAGACCATGCGCCAAAGAGCACGGACGAAGATATTTGAGACATGTTTCGAGGATTTAGGTGAGTTTTACTCAACAATCTACAAAAACAGGAAATCAAGAGCTTTACACAGAGTTAAGGTGACAGTTTGAGCAAATATGTGATTTTGTATAATGAAATGTAATTGTTCCTGTAAATTATTCTTTATTCTGTTATTATAAACGGGAAAAGGGAAATAATGCAGGTTTTGAGAGATCCAGTCATTGTGCACATTTTTTTTTATGTGGAATTAAAATAAAGACGTTGATCGGATGGGATTTTTATTCGCCCGCTCGAATATGGGATTATCTGTGTTAAATCGTGAGGAATACGACCGGGGGGGGGGGGGGGGGGGGGGGGGTGTTGAGTCCTCTGGAAAGGGAGTAAAAGGGAAAAGGAGATTAACACCTTTCAGCATGTGCATTTCCTGCTTTTTCCAGCAGTGATATTGCTAATTCTGTTGAAGGAAATTCACTGTTTAATGAGAGACAGTTGGTGAAAATGATATGTAAATAATTAAGAATGCATGTAGACCTACATAATTAAGCAAAACTGAAACACTAATATAAAGTATATATATATATATATATATATATATATATATATATATATATATATATAAAATATTTTTTTATCCCTTCGAATCTGGGAGGGTGGAACCCCAGCTCCAGCTATGGACGGCCCCCCAGGGGGCCCAACTTGATATTTTTTCATGGGGCCCAAAATCTCTGGCAGCCCCCCTGGCTGTGATTGTGTTAATCACCTTGTTCCGTAAAGGACCAATAGCTCCACCTGGTGGTACTTTTTTTTACCATAACAGTCAAAAGTGAAGAGGTCAAATTTGATCTGGTAAGTCACAGGTGGAAGTATGATAGAAAAACTATAATGACGGGATCACACGACTGCTATGCTCATATAAACAAACGTGTGAAGTGACGGATAGTCGTACTTTTAATGACATTTTACTTTGAATAAATAAAACTTTAAATTTCATTTAGCTGTTTAACTGTAAGGCTCCATCCATGAAAGATATTATCAATATAGAAAACAAGAAACCGTAATCATCATGTCTCACAAAGCTGGATAGAAACTGTTTCTCCTCATGGAGACTTTATGAGCATACGGTTTAGAAGGGATTTTGCTCTTAATAAGTAAAATTAGGTTATTAAAAGGTAATATAAAATAATTACAAAATTTGACTAGCACAAGTTTTCAATTTCTCAACAATGTCAGATATAAAACTATTATAGTTATAATTGCAAGATAGTAAACACACACACACACACACACACACACACACACACACACACACACACACACACACACACACACACACACACACACACACACACACACGCAAGCGTATCATAATTATGAGATAATTTCTAATAATTAGATAGAATTAGATAAACACGGAGGCTAAGATTAAAGAAAACACTGAAGGAGGACTCTTATAAAGTAATTCAAATATTTAACGTTTTAATAAACATATTGTTATAGTTGGGAACTCCCTGAACATTTTTTTAGTCCTTTTGATATTGTTCCTTCTCTTCCAAACTAAAAGGTATTTGCAACCTGACCCCTACCTTCATTAAACCTCATTTTCCTTTTTGCTTTCAAAATACATTGTTTGGCTTCACTGACCCTCCACCTGATGGAAAATAACATTTTATATCATTATTCGGATTTTCAGATCAATAGACAGAAAATAAGTTATAACCATAAAAGATGAAAAAAAAAAACAATTGCTGGGTTCATGTTATTGATATTCTTATCAAATGAACAAAATTCAGCCAAGTTTAATCTTGTCATGTTTATTTTTATTCCTAATGAACTTTTTACAGAATAAACACCAAAATATTTAGTTTATCCAAGTTTAAAATTAGGCATTTAGTTAATTCTGATCTATTTCCCACAGCTTCTTTTTGCTTTTGGATTACAGTTCAAGCTTTTTCAATACCTCTGGTCTTCTGTCTCCCTCTAGTGGTCATAGTAGTTCACTGCAATCTTAGTTATTTTGAAAGAGAAGAAAACTCAAGTTTCCACTGGTCCAACCAGCCAGCCCCATGCTTCCTTATGGGCAGCATTGGTTCTCTGTGTAGAATTAAACAGAGGATGAGTCTGGCAGGCCAGGCTAAGGTTCCACAAAAATGCCCTTTCACATAATTTACCAGATCCCTGAATGACGACACTCAAATTGTTCTTTTTAAGGAAAATTGAAAAAAAAAGGCCATATTTTAGAGAATTTTTTATGAACTTCAAAATTAAAGCACAAAATACACAAAAAACAAAGAACTCATTTGAAAATTTAAAATGCGTCAAGTTAATTTTTTTATTTTACATTCCTCTATCATCCCACCTTTACTAACCTGCTTTTGATCCTCCTACAGAACAAAGTGAACATTATTTACAAAGCCAACACAAATCTAGCCACCTTTGGTCATTTTTACATCTCATATTAATGCTTTCAGATAATAAAGAGACTTAAAATCACCTCAAATGTAGCAACAATTTCAATGAAACTATCAATGAAACATAAGAAAAGTTTTCTCAGTGCAAACATGGCTAAACATAAATGTTTCCTCCAAAGATTGGGGTCATGTAGAGGTTCGTTAAAAGAGAACGAAAGATCAGGAATTTGCCAGCATATTTTGAGGAGGTTTCATCTCGCTGGTCACAGCTTCAGCTCTGATGTACTTACGCAGGTATCTGATGGCTGACAGAGCACTGACGTTTGCCAGCAGAACTGTGTGGAAACACAAACAACAGAATGTGTTTCAAAGTGAACACCTTGTTCTTATTTGGTTTGTGGAAAAGTTTGTTTTTTAGTTTTATCAGTCAAATTGAGGGTTAAATATGTGGCTCAAATTACAAACTTTAAAATGCAAAGTTTGTTGTTTTATTCTTTAATAATGAAGCACATTATGAAATGGTACTGTGCCGACATACGTACCAGCCTTCCAGGTATCTCCAACCTGTGGGTTTGCAGTTTTAAGCACCCAGGAAGCAAAGGCGATACAAACCAGACACATATCTGACTGCTTTAGAGGCAGGAACGGGGCGTCTAACCCTGAAACCAAGAGAAAACACTTTAGTGTTTCAGTTACTCATTCAAGTTAAAGATGTTATCAGGAACTCAGGTGGTCTTTGTTTGGCAGAAGCTGTGCTGCACTAACTGTGGACGCAGACATACAGAACTGGTTGGTGTTTTCATTCTAAAAGTTAGCCCGCTCAGATGCTGCATTAATCAGTTTGAATTCAAGGAATTTAAGGCAAATTTAGACAAACTGAGATATTTTGATTTCCCCAAACATAAAATAAGGTCCTCTGCTGGCAGTTCAGAGGAGACGCTTGTTGGTCATTGCTAGTCTCTCCCGTTGGCTGTAGCTCTACGTTCCTGCAGAGTCATCTGACAGCTGAGGAAAGACAATCCATCCTGGTCGTGACCGTCGGAGCTGAGCAGGTACAAGCGTCCACATGAGGGGAAACTAAACAAGCTGACCTGAACACGCCACACATGTTTAACACGTATGATGCCAGAAACGGGTTCCATAAATACCAACTTTGGATGATTCATCTATTATAATAAATCACCGCTGATCAGTGAAGTTTGCTTCAAACGGTCTCAATTTAAAGTGCTGCACATTTTGGCTGTTCTTTCTGGTCACGCAGATGTGACTCGTGTAAACTTTGTTTATAAGTCATTAGCCGTTATTGATCTTAATATGTTTGAACCACTTACTTGGATCTGACACCTGCAGGTTTTCAGATCTGAAAGATGGCAGAGCCAGCTGCTTGGAGATCCTGTCCTCCAAGTTGTAGAGCAGAGGATCAGGAAACATCACATCTGGATGTCCCAGCACGTTGAGGCGAGACTCCATCTTCAGCATGTATTGGGAACTCTGCCTCAAAGGCACAAGTGAGTTCTGATTCTGGACTGTCGGTGCAGATAAATGAATTTTCCTGAAGGAGAGTGACTGTAAAGAGAATAAGTCCTCTCTGAGGTCCTTGTCTGTGAAGAAATCTTCATATGTGTCTTTGCAAAGCTGAGCAGTGCTGGCTTTACGAGTGAACCTGCTCACCACCCTCACTGGGATGGAGGCTTCTTCTTCTTCAGACTCCACTGAAGAGTCATCAGATGAGGAAGATGCAAAGAAATGCTCATAGGCATCTGGGAACTGCAGGGTTCTACTAGTGGAGCGAGAGCAGGAGAATATTGGAACTGGCTTGTCTTTGTTTTGCTTCTCTGCCGTTATGAATGGGTAGAAGAAGCTCTCGCTATCAAACTCTGAGAAGAAATCATCGTAAGTTTCAGGAACTGAGGTTCCACTGAGGTGGGTGGTTGCATCATCTGGGGCTGATTGGCTGGAAACTGACTGCTTTCCTCCAAAGAAGTACTGAATAATATCCGTAAAAGAGAAGCTGTAGCTGTCTGTGGAGGAGGACGACAGAAAATGATCTGTAGATTTATTTGCTGAAGTCTTCTCAGTGAGATGACTGGATTCTTCAGACTTCTGTTCTTCTAAGATTTGTATAGTTTCCTTTTGGCACCTGTAGCTAAAAGCCGGAGAATCCAGAGCCTGCAAGTTGTGCACACTGACAGTTTTTGAGATCTTTCTGAGACATTTCTGAGCCTTTTCATTCAGGACAGGTTGGTATGTGTCTGAAACAGAAGCTAAAACGCCAGGCTCAGGATGAAAATAAGAAATCCGGCCCACTCCGGCGAGCTCGCTCTCCCAGCTGCCTCTTAAAGAGGATGAATCAGTCATTTCTTCTGTGATTTGTTCAGACTTTAATTCAGTCAAGTTGTCTGAATCCACCACGTCCATCACCTCCGTCTCCTCCCTTTCCTGCAGACATGGGAGGGGTCCAAGTGGAGCAGCCTTACAGATTTGTCTCAACCCAAGAATATCGTTTATGGTCAGCTTCTCCATCTCATTCCAAAACGACGACATGGCAAACACGGAATTTTCAGGCGGGTGTCCATCTTTAGATGCTGAGATGGTTTCTTCAGCTTCACTTATTAAATTGTTAATTGATTCTGTTTGGTTTGAGGGTGCAGATCTATCATCTTTGTCGTGTTTTGCCATAATCTGTGCTTTTTGTTTTTCTTGGGCAGACTCATGTTCCATGACGGGTGAACGTAGCCTTTGCGGTACTTCTGTGGGCTTGTCAGTGTGAGGTGGCACAGGTGTGACATCGAGAGGATTTTCTGGTAAATGTTTACTCTGGCTTGTTAAATCTAATATTAATGCTACTGGAGTCCTTTCCACTTTTTTATCGTTTTCTGATAAAACATCAGAAGTTTGTGCCTCTGTGAGACGATCCTTAATCGTTTCTGTCTTTTCAGATGGATAGTTGGACAAACTGCCTAAAGGTGAATGCTTAACATTTGATTCCGAGCAGATATTTTTATTTGAATTCTCATACAGGAATGGACGCGTGCTCAAGTGAGAGGTGATCCCATCAGCTGCAGCCTCAGAAAGGCGAGCAGTGTGAAAATGATTTGTGTCATTTTCCAGCTGTTGTTGGGACTCAGCCTCGCTCTGACGCAGGGCGCGCTCGTCTCTGACAGAATTTCCATCCCCTGCAGCCAGGACTGAGTTAGTAGCGGATAGGTTGTCGTTCTGGCCGACATCCACAACAGGAGCACATGATTTTAAATCAAGACTCACTCTTTTGACCTCTGATGTTGAATGTTTCAGATTTTGTTCCTTTACACATTCGAAGACAGAAGCTGTTGTTTGATCAGACTCCTGGAGATCGTCTCCTTTTACTTCCTGTTTCTGACTCCTTCCAGCTGGTTCTGTAGGCTGCACTTTGCAGCATGGCTGTGAACTTGCTGCCTCATTAGCGCCGTTGCCTGCTGCAGACATCAGATGATCTTCACTTGGACTCAGACGGGTTTCAGATCTGGGCTTATCACTTGTTTCTGTGGATCTTCTGTGCAGAGTTTCTCCTGGGGGCTCATTCTCTGCATCCTGTGCTGTGAAGTTTCTGGTAGATGGGCTGAAACTGTACAGACACTTGCAGCATTTTTGTGTTTCTCTTAAGTAATTAAGAGATAAACTCTGACATTCTTCTTTTCTTGGCACTTGCAGCTCTTCTTTTGAGTCATTCTTGACTGAAACGTGGCTCTCACGCACCTTCTCATCTCCATCTGCCTCCACGCTGAGCGGTCTTCTTTTTCTCCTCTTTCTCCTCAGAAAAACGGATGGAGACAACTTGTGGGTGGGGACATGGTCCTCCCTCATCCTGTTCTTTTTGCTGAGAACTTCCTGACTTTCCTGGTGAACATCGTCCATACCTTTGCACGTTTCCAGTTTGTAGGACTGAGGTGTCATTTCTGAGCAAACACCCCTCTCTGTTGAGCGATGAGATGGACTCCTGTGTGTTATCTCTTTCACTAAAGCTTCCTTTAAAGCTTCATTTTTAATGAACAACTCTTTTTCAGCTGATTTGCAAATAACAGGCGCAGAATCACAGCGTGTTGCAGGTTTTGAGGAAACGCTGCGCTCAGCTTCACATCTTACCGTTGTGTTTAGGTTCATGAAGGTGTCGACAGGCTTAGGGCTCTCTTTGCCAACTGCACCAGTGTTCAACTTAGCACAGTTCATTGGCAAAGCCCTTATGCTGGTCTGTTGCCCTTCACCCCAATGTTCCTCCTCTTGTTTCGTCTCTCTCTTGTGTCTGGTTCGCCCCTGACTTGGTTGAACATCTGTGAGACCTTTCAGCCTTTCAAAAAACATATTGATAGACTGCATGTGTATGTCCTCCTCACTACCAGAAAGGACACTGTCAAGACCGCAGAGCCCTTGTTTCCCTGTAGGAGACCCATGACAGTCAGGGGGAGTGCCCTGTTCTGAGAAGTCCAGCGTTGAGTCACATCTCTGCACCCTCTGAGGAAGAAAGGTGTCATCGATGTCACTCATCCCTGAATCATCCACGCCTGCCAGTTTAGGAGGAAGTAGATCACACTCCTCACACACTGCAAAGAAAGACTCCCAGTCTCGGTCTCCGATCTCCACGCTGTATTCAAAGTCATCCATTTGGGTTTAGGCTCAGTGCAAACTGTAAGATAAGAGTAGAGGCATTAGTTTGAGGAATTTGGGAATCAATAAAAATCAAAAGTGGGTGAACTCCTAACTCCTGAGCCACCGTCGCCCATCAGCTGATGTGAGCAACAATGCTGTGCATTAATCTGAGAAGGGATATGAGTGTGTTTTCAATTCATCCCAAATTAATAAAGATTATTTAAACTCATGAAAACAGCAGCCAAGCTGGTCATGAGTGAATGTCTAACAAAGGTTAAGCTGAGTCGCCACAGTCTAAAACTGCAACACGTTAGATACTAAAGCTCAGGTTAAGATTCAAAATGGCTGAACACATAGTGAGGAAGGCTCACCAATAGAACGACACTAAAAACGCACAGCTTTGATCAGCAAAGCTTAACTCCAACCTCTGGAGCATTCTGAGAGAAAAGACAATGAGCATAACCCTTATAAACAGAATGTCACCACAAACCGCACGGTGGTGGGGGTGTGATGATTTTGGGCACCTTGCACTAAAAACTCCTCTGTGGATCAAACTATTCTAGTCAATTTGAGACGCACAGTTTCACATTTAAAACACGGACCAAATTAGCTTGTGAAACTAGTCATTTAACAAATTAAATACATAAAAACACATGACAACCTGCAAATATGCACAAGGAATCTGCAAAAGAGAAGAATCCAAGTCCAAGAGGTGAGTTTCCTGTTTGTTTATGCAAACGTCTGAACTTCTATTTTCTTTTTTCATTTATTTCATTCAAAATAAAAACAAATAAAACATATAAACAATAAGATAAACATAACAAAAATCAAATTTGAACTTCAGCAGCATTGTCAAGATGGTTAGATTAAAAATGCCTCCACTGATTTTGTATTTACAGTAATTAAATAGTGACGGAGGACTAGATTAATAATGTACACTTTTCTCCCGTCACGGTGAAATCTTAAACTGACATGTTTACTACACCAGCAAACGATTACATTCATGCAAGAGTAAAATGCACTCATTTAAGTTTAATTGCACAATATCTGCTATCTTGTTTTTATTGGTATGATTTATGCTGCAACAGCCTTTTTGCTCAGTTTTCAATAATCTATTTGCTGTCACCGAAGGAGTTTCATGATTTAGGATAAAAACATGAAATATTGTGTTTTAATGTTTTTAATTGGTGTGTGTTTAATGCGAACCCACACAGGTTCCTACCTGTCCCACTCCAGCTGCAACCCGGGTCCACAGAGGTCGAGGAAGTCTCAGCAGAACCGCCTCGTGTCCACTCTGGTGGGCGTTCTCCGTTTGCATGCAGCACAGCGAACCCCATGATTTGTTAAATATAGAGCGGCGCTTCAGATCACGTAATACACGCAGTGTTCTCACAGCAGCCATCTCCAACAGAGGTATAATGTTTCAGAGATTTAAATAGATTTTCCACTTGCAGAGTGCATCATGTGGTTTTAGATGTAGTTTAGTTAGATATTGGTGAACATAAAGATACTTTTACTTATTTAAATCAATTCTAAACTGATTTTTTTTGTCAAAGAGACACTAAAACCTAGCAGTGACTTTAAAAACAGCTTCTCAGCAGACAGAAGTGTCATGTGAGGTGAGTCAGGCAGCTGATTTGAAAGGGATGCCGTGATGTCAGAGCAGATCCGAGTCTTTCCCAGGCCAGACTTCACAGGGGAACTGGAGGGTCATCGTGGAAAACTCTGTGAGGTCTCTACATTCAAACAGAAATGATCAGGAGTATTCAGATAACCCAGATAAGGCATGACTTCCACATAATTTTGTGAGTAAAATTATATTTTGGGATTTTACTTCGGCTTAACTAATGGTATCCTGTTAATAACACAGCATCTAAATATAAATCCATGCTACAGCAACATTAAGAACTTAACGTCTCATTAAGCTTGAATGTAAAGTTCTTTTGTTCATATAAACTCTAAATATATATATTTATAGGGATACTTAGCAATGTTTTCATATTTTTAAATCATTTTCTTGAGTCAGTGTTTGATAAAAATGACTCTTTACAGAATTAATGAAAGGCCATCCAGCCCCCATCACCTCCTGTGGCCAGACTGGTGGGCTGCTCTGACATACCTGGCACTGCAGTCTGCTTCCAGCATGTTTCCTGCATGTTTTATACCATGAACACAGCTGATTTCTTTCATTTAGTGATGAATCACTCCTGTAGACACCAATGAAGGCTGGGGAGACATTTCAGCTGGTGTTGGTAAGACAAATGCACACTAGGGGGTGCTAAGCCAAAACTGCCTAGTTCCCCTTTGATTTTACAGAATAAACACAACATTTAATTGTTGACGCATCAGAATGATTACTGCATCATCTTTACAATGATGCTTAAAGCCTCTGAAACAGATGTTTTCAGTATGGTGGCACAGGAATTAAGTGCTCGCCCCGCAATCAAAAGGTTGACACAGATGTCAAACTGTATTCATGAATGTTAATCTTCCTTTAAGGAGGTTTAGGGTTTAAGCCTTTGTTGACGTCCATCAGAAAGCCTTCGAACCAGGATTAAATCAGTCCTGATTTCAGGTTAAGAGTAAACTTTACCTACTATGTGAATTAGAGGTGATGGATTATTACTGATTATTTTACAAATGAAAACAGTTATACGGTCTGAGTGTTTGTATTTAATTCAAATTAGATTTATTCATTATTTGATAAAGAAACTGAGATTTTTGTGTCACTCTGCAAGAATGTGGGGATTTTACAGGATATAAGTTTCTTTTTCTGTTCTATTAATGTTAAAGGAAACAAGGTCTTGAGGATCTTAATCTGTCAGCTGTGATGAAGAAACAAGCCAGAGCTTGTCTGTGGCTGCTGCAGCTGCAGGGCGGTGGGTCATTTTAACATGGGTAGGATCTGCTGGATTAGGCCCACGTGTGGGGTTAAGATTAGGATCTGTTTTTTTTTTCTCAGCTGCTAATGTGACAGAATTTCCCTCTAATTGTTTACTATGTCAGGCTTGGTAATTCAACAGCAAACAAAACACAGTAAACAGGCTTTTCAGGCTGTAGCTCGCTGACACGATGTTTAGAAAAGAGTTGGGTCCAATTACCCAGCATCCTCAGTGGCATGTGTTTTATGTGGAGCTGCAAAGTCTTCATTATGAAACTGTAGACAGACTCTTTTTCAGTTTATTATGAACAGTGACTCATAATGTGGACCTATAGTTAAAAATAAAAGTTTATTTGATTTTTACTTCAAAGTAAAAGAGACAAAGCTTCAGAACTCAAAACTCAGTTTATTAGCTCCGCTTGTTCGTGATCTAATGTTTTAGTCATTTTTTATTCTGTAATATTTCAAATTGTTTTCCTAAATCTGTTGATTTAGAGTTTAATATATATTAAATGAATAGTAGTATATAAGTTACAAGGCTACTTGAAAGGTTTGTTTTGTTTTAACTAAAAAAAAAGAAATTTTATTTCATTAGACATTTTGTTGGATTAGAAATTTTGTCGAGACCTTTTTAAATTCTTATTTTCCTTACTAAGCCTAAAAACTCAAGTTTTCTTTTACAGATTAACATCCCTGAATAACCATTCTGATACAGAATTTCTCACCTTTTCTTATCTTGTGATGCAGATTTTAACAGAGAAAAACTCAACTGGTTATTTTCAAATATCCAAACGTGACTGTTTCACTATTGTTGAGAAAACACCAATAAAATGCTGAATTTCTCCAGGATCATTTTCTAATGTTTGCTCAACTGTGATGTGTTTATTTCAACTCATCACAAGAGTGCAGCTGTGGAGAGGAAAACTGCTTGTAAAAGGAGTAAGTTTGGGAACACCCCCAAAAAATCTCTTTGGTGGTAAGATTGCAACATGTTATCTCTGCAGCCTGCAGACATTCGGTAGGATTAGCATGAATATCTATCAGGAGCTGAAACCAAACATTTGTAATTATCTCCTCAAATTCCTCAAAAAGCAACCCAAACAGATATGACTTTCCTGGTTTCTGCAGAGATCTTGCCAATTTCCACCAAGTCAGGGAAGCAGAAGCTCCACCTGAGGATTTGTGTTCATATAGGACCACATGGTGGTAGCACTATTGCTTCACTGCATGAGGGTTGCAGGTTTAATATAAATAATAATAATGATAATAATGCATTTTATTTAAAAGTGCCTTTCAAGGGACACAAGGACACTTTACAGCAATAAAATAACAACAAAGAAATCAAGTTAAAAACAGCAAAAATCACACACAGAAGCCTAAAAATACAAACTAGATAATAAAATCAATGAGGATGGAAAATGTGACACTAGCAGTATGCATTCTGAAACAAGTGGGTTTTGAGTCCAGATTTAAAGGAGGAGAGCGAATCAGAGTTACAGATGGCTTGAAGGAGAGAATTCCAGAGACGGGGAGCAGAGCTGCTGAAGGCTCTGCTCCCCATAGTGCTGAGACGGAAAGGGACAGAGAGAGTGATCGAGGATGATGATCTGAGGGAACGGATGGGAGAGATTATGTGAATGAGGTCAGGCAGGTATGGGGAGAAAGGTCATGGATAGCTTTAAATGTGAGGAGAAGGATTTTGAAACCTATGCGTTGTCTAACAGGTAGCTAGTGAAGCTGTTGCAGGACAGAGCTGATATGGTGACTCACAGGGGTTTTAGAAATGATGCGTGCAGCAGAATTCTGGACCAGTTGGAGCTTATGGATGGACTTTTGTAGTAAACCAAATAGGAGTGAATTGCAGTAGTCGATTCTTGTGGCGACAAGCCTGTGAACAAATATGGAAGCAGAGTGGGGGGTGAGAGAGGGGCGAAGGTGATGAATATTGTGCAGGTGAAAGTAGGCATACCGAGTGATGTTACTGATGTGGGATTGAAATGAAAGAGTGGTGTCAAGGATGACACCCAGACTTGACCTGCAGGGAAGGAGAAACAGAGGAGGAGCAATCAGTGACTTTAAAGCCTGGTTGTGACGTTTCTGTATGGAGTTAGCATGTTCTCCCTTATGCATGATTTGGGCTTTCTGCACGTATTCTGCTGGCTGCTGGAGATGGCACCAGCTTCCTGTTATCCATCCAGCCGTCCATTGTCTGAACCCACTTGTCCACGTAGGGTCGCGGGTGGGCTGGTGCCTATCTCCAGCAGTCAATGGGCAATCAGGTGGGGTACACCCTGGACAGAGAGCCAGACCATCTCAGGGCAACACACACACACACACACACACACACACACACACACACACACACACACACACACACACACACACACACACACACACACACACACCTAAGGACATTTTAGACAGACCAATCAACCTAACAGTCATGTTTTTGGACTGTGGGAGGAAGCCGGAGTACCCGGAGAGAACCCACGCATGCACAGGGAAGCGCACCCTGGACCTTCTTGCTGCAAGGCAACAGCTCTAACCACTGCGCAGCCCCAGTTTCCTGTTACTATATACTAATTTCCTGTTGTACTTGAAAATCACCACAAGAGGGCAGTAATAAATCACAAACTTTAAACCCTTCATTCACATTTTATTTGACATAATCCTACACATGATATCAATTGATAAAGATAAAATATCTCACCGATTACTTCCAAAACTACAATTTTAAAGACTTTTAAACAAAATTAAATCACACGAAAAAGGAAAACAACTAAAGAAAAAGAACATTTTAAAAAGTAGCCCCTTATTGAATGAATCTTTAATAAGACAAAGTTGTTGATGCAGAAGTTACTGGATTAAAATCAATGACCAGCAGAACTAACTGGTTCAGTATCTGATGTTTATCCCTCAACTAGTAATTCTGAGCAAATCCTTAATTTCTTTATAGATATGCAACAAATGCAGCCAAAGTCTAAAAAAACTTTTATAAATACATTTAATGATGACACAAGGAAATACTTTTGCTTGAAAGCAAAGTTTAAATGAATTAGAGATGGTATAAGTGAGTTTAATCAGGGATAACTAACAGACACCACGTTGTTCTGCTTTGTGCACGTTTCAGATTCTATGTTAAAAACCACTGACTCCTCCTGTATTTCCTTGAGGACAACATATAAAGATGTGTGAAACCAGCTGGTGTGTGAATCACATCTTCCTGTGATTTCAGTGTTTACGTTGATTTTACGTCACGTCTCTGTGACAGCGCAGACATGCCTTCCCTTGGTCTGTTTGCTAGCATTCAAACTTTGAGCAGTGAATAAAATATTCCAGGTAAGTGTGTCATGACTCTAATGTATCTGTGTTTTTACTTTCTGAATGAAGAAATCTTCCTGTAGTTTATGTACAACGGGAAGCAGGCCTGGTAATTCCATCTCCATTGCTCCACTTAGACATGCTCACACGGTAACCAGCGTTGGAGTATTTTTAAACATAAATTCGTCTTCCACACTCGCGGAAGTGGAGCTCTAAAGAGAAACAACTAAGTCAAATAAGCTCAAAGCGGGTCAGGGTGCAATTAGAGCAACATGACATCTGATCAGACCTCCAGGTGTGAGTGACGCTGGTTTTAGTCATTTTAAGTTTGTTTTGTGTGAAACTTTAAAAATATACCAGTGCAATGTCTTTGATTACCTTTAATTCAATTCAATTCAAAAATACTTTATTTATCCCAGAGGGAAATTGATTGCTGTAGTAGCTCAGAATAATAATAATAATAATAATAATCAAGTCATCAAAGAGTTGTATATTATAATGGCTGTTGGCAGGAAGGATCTCCAGTAGCGGTCAGTGTTGCAGCCAAACTGAAGAAGCCTCTGACTGAAGACACTCCTCCGTTCTCGGACAGTCTTATGAAGAGAATGCTCAGGGTTGTCCATCATTTTCTTGATTCTCTGGAGAATCCTTCTTTGCATTATCTCCTCCAGCGGTTCCGAAACTGCCAAAACTCTGGCTGAGAGAAATATTTCTTGGCAGTTTGAGCAAAAATAGTTTTGGTGATTTTTTTCAAACCTGATCACTTTTGCATGAGGCCTTCAAACCCTATTTCCAGCTGTGCTAACTGATAAAACACTACTTCTTTAATGTTAATTTTTATCACTAAGTTATTAGTTTTCTAATCTTCTATAAACCTATGAATGAACCTTTTGTTTCATGGTTGTTCAAAGGAGATTTCTAATGAAAACCACAAATTAAAAGTGTTTACTTCGTCCTTCCAGGTTTGCATTTATCCTTTTTGGAGAATTTCCAATTTTCTTGTAATCATCTGTTCATTTTTGCAGAGAGATGGCTGAAAAGCTGTTTACTCTGAGTTAACCATACGGCGAGCTGTGTGAGAAATCATTCTTCTCCTGGAAGACTCTCTGGGTTAATAAGTTATCTGAGGACAAAGAGCCTGACATGCCCACCACCACAAACCAAACGATGGCCTTCCTTCCTTCGGCCCGGGTCGCCAAGGTTATCGGTGACAAGGGAACAATAGGAAGTGGGGAGACCAATCACAGCACAGCACTCTCCTCCTGCAAGGCTCCACTTGGACCTCCAGAGTGTTTCTGGGAAACAGGGTTGTCCATCTACCCCTCATAACACACATCTGTGTGTGGAGCTGTCATTACTCCAGCAGGTCACGTGACATGGAATATTAATTTGACCTTTTGTTAATTGCTGCTTCTCACAGACCCTTAAAGGTCCAAACCAGAACCTGTATTCTGTGCTGAACAAGAAACCAATGCAGATGAAACAGCAAAAGTGGGAGTGGTTGGAGGATCCAGTCAAAAGTTGAGCAGCTTCATGAGCTTTAGATGGTCTAGAGAAAGTTTACTGAAGCACAATAATCAATACAGAATGAACTAAAACCATGAATTATAATCTCCATCTCAAGAATGAGACATTTTAGCTTCCATTTAATCAATAATTCTCATTGAAAGAAAGCAAGATTACATTTTGACATATGAATCAAATGATACATTTCCATTAAAACTCGATTTTTCCACACGTTTAAGTTTGGATTTAGCAACAGATTATCCAATGGGAGTATTTAGATTCAAACCAATCCAGAGCTGGACGAGAAATTCCTGCCCAACATTTCAGAGTCTGAAGAAGCCAAAAGTGGTCCACAGCATATACCCAGGGTTCTTAAGCTGTAGATTCAGCAAACTGAACAGGAAAAAACAGTATGTTGAGCAAATGTTGGTGGAAGAATCGCTCATTTATCACTACAAGCTGTACAACTCAAGATTGTCACATCAATCTAACTGATCTCTGTTTTGGGTCTTCCTGTTGCATTTGTTTAAACATCGACTTTCATTAAAATTTTAACTGTATTTTAACAAGATTTGTTCCCAAAAGCCATTTAAATATTCATGGAGGCTGTCCACTGGTAACGGCACAGATTAGGTTGTTAGTGGCACGGAGAAAATCCCCACTGGTGTTTACACATGACAGTATGGAGTTGATTCCCTTTGCAGCACCTGTTCTTTTTCACAGGAGGGAGCATTAGTCACTTCACTTTTTCGGTTGAAAACAAACACAAATGTTAAAAGCACAACATTTTCTTCCCCATAACGCCCTCCAGACTGCTTCTGTTTATCAAATAGTGGAAGATATGAAATGATAGTTTACGCTGTAATTCCTGATTCAATTTATATACAAGTTCTCTGTTGCACAAAATCAGAAATATTCCAAATAAAGAATAAAAAATAATTTTTTTCGGTTAACACTTTGATGCATAATGGTGACTACAATGGACAGGTACTCAAAATGTTTATTTATTATTATTATTATTATTATTTGCTATTAAGCACAGCTGTTGAAGACTTTATTGCATTTGAGCCCCTCCATTTGGACTTCAGCAAGTCAAGCCAACATGTTTCATGTCCAGAATACACGCTGTCCACTGAAGTGGACATGTAATAAATTATTTGTAAATTATAACATTTTACAAAAAATATTTGTTGAAATTTGTTTCATTCACACCTAACGATGAATGAAAGAAATGTTACAAAATTCATGGTTGAAGATATCATAATTCATGCATCAAAGGGTTAAATTATGTATATAAATGGCCTGTTTTTGACATGGCGCCTTCTAGAGTCCTGGAACCCCCTTAATAATTCAATCAAGAACCTGTAAAATTCATATGGCTCCAAATGGACCAGGTGTGCTGCAATCTCTTCATTCTGCAAACAGAATAAATATCCAGCATTTTGAGTGGCGTGCAGCACAGAACGATCACCTTTAAGACAGAGAAAAGAGTTTCACCAGAAGCAACATGATCCAGTCAATAGAGTCAAGAGAACAGTCCCCGGTGAGATGAGATTTGTTTGGAGTTTAGTGTGTGACATTATGGACCTCTGGATTCTGACGATGTTTCGGTGTTCAGCCTGTTTCTCATTGTACCTGCAAACACACTCACTGTCCCGCTTTTGCTGGTTTGGATCTGGTCACCCCTTTTTCTAACTGCTGGACTTGAAACAGTCACTTGTTGGATTTCTCCTCTTCAATAAAAAACAGAGCAAATGGCTTAGCTTGTAAATCACAGTCCCTCAGACCCAAATGTCTGTGTTTCTGTTCCCTCGCCACCCTCTGGATCTGAGTCAGTGAGAGTGGGCGTCGAGCCGCTGCGGGCACGGGCCGTCCCCTGAGTAACCTCAGTGTGAACCTCCATCTCTGGGCAGAAGAAATGATAGGGGGCACAGATCCTTTCTCTTTTATGAAAAGAAAGAAAAAATCTTTCCACGATCCATGTGTGGTTGAACAGCTGCTTATTTCCTTTTACAAACTTGTTAGCTTCCTGTTTTTGTGGATCACCCACCGTGTTGACCACGAGTCCATCTGCGATCTGGGAGACTGCGGTGCTTACCTCCCTGTTTGTTTGTTGCTTAACATTTGTTAATGAGCGTTGCTTTGAGACAGAACTGCACATTCACGCATTTTGGATGTCTCTGTTGCTGTAGGACTGAAAAGCTGCTGGAGCGCACGAGCATTTGCATCGGAGCCTAACCACTCTACTAGCTACAATGCGATAAGTCCCTGATGACGGTTCCTATAGGTTAATCTGGAGTTTAGCTGTCTGAGAGAAAAACACATCTGTATGATGCTGGAGGCCAAATGAAGAGATTAGTTATTTACTCTATAGCTACTCAAATGAAAGGCTAATAAACAAGCACTGGCCAAAGAGCTAATAAACCAAAGACGGGGTCAAAGGTCGCAGTTCTTTCATTCTGAGTAACAATCGCCCCTGAAATGCGCTTAGGTCAAGCTGATTTAGAAAATTTAAGAGACAGAAAAACAGGAAATTCTGTTGCGTTTACTTAAACAGATAATTCAGTTACCCTGAAAGATTTGGTCCACTGAATTTTTTTATGATTATTTTGGATTATGTGAAATAATCTGTGAGTTTTTTATGCAGGTTGAACATGAAAACAGTCTCCTACACCTGTATCCGGCATTAGCTTCTGATAGGAAATAGATGGTGAAACGCTTGGATTTGAAAGGCTCGACAACTCTACGTCACTTAACATTTATGGACTCTCCGTTGACTCCAGATGGAGAAGGCTGTTGTTTTAACGTCTAGGAATTAACAAAGGACGTCTCGGCTAGTAAAGGCTAACTGTTAGCATTAGCAACCTCACCACAGGGCAGAGGGTCCACCAGGCTTGTGTTATTTGTAGAGATAAAACATCCACGTTGCAAGTCAGTAGAGTGGAGTCACATTGCTGTTATGCAATCCAAAAATGAGGAAATAAGGCTCCGAAACCTGCCGTCTGGAGCTCAGCTAAATTTTTAGGTCCTAAAAATGGTGCTCTGGTACATTTATTCCTTCCAAAAACAACATACAAGGCATTCATTCCAACTAGACACCACTGTAAATGCATTGATTAAACAAGAGTTCCACTCCTTTAAGTGTGTTGCTGTGTAAAGCTTTTAAATAATTACTGTTTTATCTGTTGGAGATCACTTTCTGAATGACCTCCTTTTGGCGAAATAGACATTGTCATTCTGGATTGATAGGCTACTGGTTAGTTCAAATTAACTCAAAACTACAGGCAATTGTTGCCAAAAAACATGTAAACTTTGGTCTTTGCTGTGCTTTTACTCACTGTTAGCTCATCAGTCATGAATTTTTAATGCAAGTTGATTTCGATAACTGTTCTTTTCATCTTAAAGAATTAGAATGAATTTGCTATTTTAGCTTTTATGTCCTAAAAGTTATGCTGCAGAGCTCATTACTAAGAAAATTAATATCACTTGGCTTTAATAGACATTAGCTTACATTATTTAAATATGTAGGTTTATACAATGGCAAAGTAGAAATGTTTGTGTTTTCTACAGTATACCCACACTCAAAAATGTGAAAATATGTAGCTTTTTCCTCTTTTCTTCAATTTCTTGCACGATTCCATGAAGATTTATTTTCCTGCACACACAGTCAGTTCTGCCATGTGTGTAATTTTGCACCACGAGGACAGTTTTGATTTGAATAGGAACACCTACGCTGTGTTTCTTAGAAAACACACACGGGAAAAACCCACAAACTGTCTAGAGGGCCAAAAGATTGTTTTCCAAAAGGAGCATTTCTGACTGAAGGAGCCAAGGTGAGGGGCAGCTAGAGAAATGGGCCAACTAAAACCATACTCTTGAGCAACTTGCTTTAATTTGAATTTGTCTACTCAGAGCGTGGCATGCTGGGAGAAAGCCTCTCACCACCATGGCCTGGGAACATGCCAGCTTGTCCTGAGAACTTCCAATCGCTGCTTCCCATCCTGTCTTCTGTTTTTGAGCTCCCACTGTGTTGTAATATAAACTTGGGAGGGGGTAGCAGGCCTGTGAGAGGTCAGTGCTGTCAGTGACTACATTACAGCTGAAGCTGCTGCTGGATCGCCTCTGGATATTACTAAATACTAGCTGCTGCTTTCAGGTTGCTGAGGTGAACAGCTCGGTTGCAGCAGGCAGGGCGCCGGGCAGGACTCCGGCTCTCACAGTAGGTCCTGGCTGATTAAAAGTGTTTTGACGCAGCAGTGACCGGTGCTACCCCACCGCTCACCATGAGGAAACTAACAGCATCATAGATTAAATTAAAAATCTTGGTCTGGTGAATGTTCTCACAACAATTAGGACACGAGAGGGTGAGCATGGGGAGAGAGAGAGATTTAGAGGGTGAGGGTGTTTTAATATCCTTCTCGAAGCTTCACGAGCTCTAAGCTTTGTGTCTGTGTCCTCACTTTAAGAAGACCTTTACATGTGTTACAGCTGTTAAAGTTTAACTTGTGGACAAGAGACGTTTGGTAAACACCAAAATGATTACTTTAGCATTGCTTGACAGCATTAGCCTGTTCAACTTGTCTAGCTTTTACTTTAAAGTGACAATGTTCATTTTACATTTAATCTCTAGAAATGTCCATCGAAATGTTGTCGAAAATCAATAAAAGGATGTCCATTCGTTGAGAAATATGGGGTCTTTGTAACCATAAAAATCAGGTCTGAAGGACACGAGTCTAGCTTCTTGGGGTTGCCTTATAAGAAGCTATGTTTCCTTCTGACATGGTCCTGTGTCTGTCAGTGACGTCACACTAGATGATTGGCTGGATGTTCGATTTACGTAAGTTTTGTTACCATGTTTGAAAACCTTTGAATAGTAAGAAATGTGAATTTAATAACAAAACTGCTAAACTCTTTTCAAAACCTTTGTTAAAGAACAGAACTGGAAAAGAGGTGCAACATATTTTGCCCGAGCGGTATTGCCGTAGTATGATGATGTCATCGGCAGGCGCAGGACCCCGAGCAGATCCGGAAATTACAGCACCAGAAAACTACAATCCGCCATTGCATTATCTCAATGGAATTATCTGAATGACCATAAAAGTCTGAGGAGTCACGGCGGGTCGCAGGCTTTCTGCTCCACAGGTAAAAACTTTTACCGTAATGTTTTTTTTAAATTAGCAACAGTCACGGCAATTTGATGTTCAGTATACGATGAAAAAGTTTCCCTTTTTCTTGGAGGCAAGACTTTAGGTGGTTTGACATTTCCAAATTTGTCTTGTTCACTTCCTAATTTTCTGAAACACAGTGCTTGAAATGCTGCTGTGGTGAGGACAAGCTCTTGATGAAAAAATTGCGAAAAAGCAGCAAACGTCCAATAAAAATGTTTTTAAAAATCTGCAGAAAGTCATCAGAGAAGCATTTGATAAAGGCCGTTCCGGCAGACGCAGATCCAGGAAAAAGCATCTATTTATGCATTCTAGGCATTATTTAAAGTGCCTACTAGATAAGAACAAATTAACTTTCCAAATGTGGAGACTAAAGACTTTGCTACCTACTTGGAGAGACTGAGAGTGTTTACAGTCCAGAAGAAGAGGAATATGGATTTGAGACTGGGGACAAAGTTATTTGTGACATTTTTATGACATATTGGTCTGGTTCAATAGAGCATACAGCAGATTGACCGGTTGTTACCCTGAATATCGCATTGTGCTTCTAATTTCTAGTGGAAAATAACAGCCTCAGTCAGGAAGCTGCATGCCAAAACTTTGTAGAGCAAAATTTGTGTTGTGCAATGTGGCAAATGGAGACTTTCAGTGGTTTTAAAGAGTAACAAAGACCACAATTTTGGGTCTGCTATCATGTTTCTCAATCATCTCAACCACAACACGTTCTACACAAGATGACTTTTGCAGCAGCATTGCCTGTGCATGGCTTTGAGCCTCTCAGGAACTTTACGTTTATTTAAAGAAACAAAAACAAGTCAGAGAGCATTTTCCATTCAAAACGATAGAATATTGAAACTAGCAGTAATGCTATAAAACCAGGTTCTGTTTCACTTCCGCATTGGTTCAGATTCCACCTCGGGCCACATTGTCCCTTTGATTCCTGCTGTTTCACCTTCCCTTATATGACTATTGCCTGTTCTCCTGCTGTGAGCCAACCTGCCGCATAGAAAAACAAATAGACTTCCCCATGGAGAAAGGGTCTCCACAAATAGGAGCTTCCAGAGGAAGAGCTCTCCTGCCGGGCACACACACACCCTGCCCTTTCTCCGGTGAAAGCTGAAGTCCTGTCTTTGCACTCGGTGACATATGAGCAGGGATGTTCACACTCATGTGCTAAATGAAAACACAATGTTAAGTTTGTGTCTGCATGAGATCATCTATGAGCAGACATCTTGTTAGAAAAAAGTTAGGTGTCTTTAAAAATAAACAAAAAAAAAAGTAAAAAAAAAATGTTATTTAGATGTTTAAGATCTTGTTTTTCAGTTTGTTTTAGTTGCCATAGATCTACGACGAGCAAAGCAACAGAAGCAGCACTCAGATAGATGGCCACGCATTTGGGCGCTTCCTGCTGCGTCTTGCTTTCAGTCTGCAGCTATTTCCGAGCTTATTGATGTGTCTGCCAACTGGGAGCTTTCTAAACAACTACCCTGCTGCAACAGGTTACAAGTCCAGCTCTCCGCTCATTAGACTCTAATTGATTGTAATCTGGCCTTTGAGAAGTACTGGCTCACTGTGGGGTTGTTCTGCACATGCGAGTGCCCCCACTGTCCCTTCTACTTGTGCACCTCACTCACCAGCGGGGTCTGGAGTACAGACACAATTGGTCCTCTCAGATGGGATCGTTAAAGCGGGCGGGTTAGCATGAGCTCTTTTATACATCAGACCTCTGTCGACCAGCTTGAGACTGGGGACAGTGGCCGCTCCGCCTGCCCAGTGGGAGAGCCCCATCCTGGGCAGCCTATTGTTGGCCTCAGACCTCGACCAGCAGCCTGTAGTTTTGGCTG